>NC_057799.1:92861872-92863913 GCF_018294505.1 Triticum aestivum
GCCGTCGCCTCTGCCGTCCTGCCACCAGCACCCTCCGGTGCAGCCCAACCGCCGTACGGCGCGGCCGCGCCTACGGCGCGCCCGGCATCACCCACATGCAGCTGGCGCCCTCCGGCCCGGCCCCGCCACCGTACGGCGCGCCCGGCGTCACCCACATGCAGCCGGCCCCGCCAATGGCTAGCGGCCATGCTTTGCCCTCCCCGTCGATGGCTTCTCCGGGCTGGTGTTACCCGTTGCCGCCTTACCAGCCGAATGGCGCCGGCTACGGCGCCCTCCTTGCGCCGCCGCCCGTCGGCAGTTATGGTCCACCCGTCCCGGCGCCGCCCTACGGGGGCCTCCCGCCGTCGTCTTCCCTCGATGGTTATGGCCCGCCCGCCCTGGCGCCACCCTACGAGGGCCTCCCGCCGCCGCCGGTACCTGTGCCATGGGACCCCACCTTCCTCGCCGCCCAGCACTCCGCGTCGTCGCCGAGTAGCTCTGTCGGTGGAGGCGACTGGTACATGGACTCAGGTGCTACTGCGCAGATGACAGCTCATCCCGGTAACCTAACCTCCTCCACTCCCGTTCGCACACCCACTCGTATCACCGTCAGCAACGGCTCCTCCTTACCTATCACTCACATCGGTAGCACTAGTTTTCCCTCCACTTCCACACCCATTACTATGTCTAATGTTCTTATTTCCCCTGAATTAGTGACAAACCTAGTTTCCGTTCCTCGTCTTACTAGTGAGAACCCACTTACTGTTGAATTCGACGGTGTTGGTTTTTCTGTGAAAGACGCCCGTACGCGGATGATCCTTCACCGATGTGATAGTCCCGATCAGCTCTACCCCGTGCACGCCGGCGCCTCCACCTCCACACCAGTCGCCCTTGCCGTTGGCGTTGACCTCTGGCATGCTCGCTTGGGCCACCCCAACCCCACAGTATTACGTCAAATTCTTAGGAGTTTCTCTTTCTCATGTAACAAGCTCGACGAGCACTCTTGTGAGGCCTGCCGCCTAGGCAAGCACGTTCGTCTTCCCTTTAGTGCGTCTACTTCAGTTTCCACTTTTCCGTTTCAATTGCTTCATAGTGATGTTTGGACGTCTCCTGTTGCGAGTAACACGGGCTATCTATACTACTTGGTGATCCTCGATGATTATTCTCATTATGTGTGGACTTTTCCTCTTCGTCGTAAATCTGATGCTTTAGCCACACTCACTGCCTTTTATTCCTATGTCACCACCCAGTTCGGTCGCCCCATACTCGCACTCCAAACTGATAACAGAAAAGAGTTTGACAACGTCGCTCTTCGCACACTTCTCGCCTCTCACGGCACCATCTTCTGTCTGACTTGCCCCTACACTTCTCAGCAGAACGGCCGCGCCGAGCGCATTCTCCGCACTCTGAATGACTGCGTTCGCACGTTACTCTTTCACTCTAACGTGCCCGCTCGGTTTTGGCCTGATACCCTCGCTACCGCCACTCTCTTAGTTAACATTCGTCCGTGTCGCCCTCGGTGGAACTACGCCCCACACCACCTTCTCTTAGGCACACCACTGTCCTATGATGGTCTCCGCATCTTCGGGTGTCTCTGTTATCCTAGCACCGCGTCCACCACGCCACATAAGCTCGCACCACGATCCGTCCCATGCATCTTCCTTGGCTACCCTCCTAACACCAAAGGTTACCGGTGCTATGATCCTGTCACTCATCGTGTGTACACCTCGAGGCATGTGTACTTTGTCGAGACGGTGTTCCCTTTTTTTCAGGTTCCTCCGGCTTCGGCCCCTTCGGCGCCGGCCCCGCGCCCCCCTCGTGGAGCGATGCGTGGCGGCAGCCCCCGACGGCCCCCCGGCACGGCGCCCTTTGCCGCCACCACCTGGCTTCATGACTCCCCCCTGAGGTCGAGTCCGAGCGAGCCCCTGGGTCCCTGTCTCCCTCATACGAGGTTGAGCCCGGCACCCCGCCCGCCCACCCTGCGACGGGCTCGACGTCACCCTCGCCCGTCGCCTCATCTGCCGCCGGCTCGGCCGCCACTGCGGTCTCCGCCGCCGCCGCG
>NC_057799.1:92864471-92866105 GCF_018294505.1 Triticum aestivum
CGCACCGAGTGCCCCCGCCGCCGCGACACTCGCCGGCCCTGCTGCCCCGCCACTTGGCGTGACTACCCGTGCCCGAGCAGGAGTGCTTCGGCCCAGCACGCGCTACTCCGCCGACGAGTATGTGTGCGTCGCCTCGACGTCGATGCCATCACCCGTCCCCACCTCCGCTTGCGCTGCCCTTCGGGATCCTCACTGGCTAGCTGCGATGCAGGAGGAGTTCGACGCCTTACAGCGCAACCGCACGTGGCAACTTGTTCCGCGACCCCACCGTGCCAACATCATCTCTGGCAAGTGGGTGTTCCACCACAAGACTCGCCCAGACGGTTCTCTCAAGTGCTACAAGGCTCGATGGGTTGTTCGTGGTTTTCGGCAGCGCGCGGGCGTGGACTTCACCGACACCTTCGCCCCGGTTGTGAAACCGGGCACGATCTGCACCGTCCTTCAGCTGGCCGTCTCGCGCACCTGGCCTGTGCATCAGTTGGACGTTTCCAACGCCTTCTTGCACGGTCATCTTGCCGAGCAGGTGTTCTGTGAACAACCTACTGGTTTCGTCGACGCCGAGCACCCCGACTTCATATGCTTGCTCTCCCGCTCTCTGTACGGGTTGAAGCAGGCGCCTCGGGCTTGGTACCAGCGTATCACAACATTCCTGCAGTCTCTGGGCTTTCGGTCCACTCGCTCCGATGCCTCACTCTTTGTGTATCATGAGGGAGCTGACACTGCATATCTGCTGCTCTACGTCGACGACATCATCCTCACGGCGTCCACCCCCGATCTCCTTTAGCGGCTGACTGCTCGTCTTCGTGATGAGTTCGCCCTCAAGGACTTGGGGCCCCTGCACTACTTTCTCGGCGTTGAGGTGATCCGCCGGGCTGACGGTTTCTTTCTGCATTAGCAGAAGTACGCCCACGAGCTCCTTGAGCGTGCCGGTATGCTTAACTGCAAGCCGGCGCCCACCCCCGTTGATACGAAGGCGAAGGTCTCTGCTCTGGAGGGGTCTCTCGCGTCCGATGGAGTGTTTTATCGCTCTATTGTCGGTGCTTTACAGTACTTGACGCTGACTCGCCCCGACCTGCAGTACGCTGTTCAGCAGGTGTGCCTCCATATGCACGCCCCGCGTGACTCTCTCGACTCTGGTGGAGCGTATTCTCCGTTACATACGCGGCACCATGTCCTTGGGACTCACCCTGACGGCCTCCGCCTCCACCGACCTCGTGGCCTACTCGGATGCTGACTGGGCTGGCTGCCCCGACACGCGACGCTCTACGTCAGGCTACTGCGTCTACCTTGGGCCCTCGTTGATCTCTTGGTCATCGAAGGGGCAGCCCACGGTCTCCCGCTCCAGCGCTGAGGCAGAGTATCGCGCCGTGGCCAATGCAGTGGCCGAGAGCTCTTGGATACGTCAGCTGCTCCAGGACTTGCTTTGTGATGTTCACAAGGTCACTCTTGTCTACTGTGATAACGTCAGCGCGGTCTACCTCTCTGCCAACCCGGTGCACCATCGACGGACGAAGCATATTGAGATCGATATTCACTTCGTGCGCGAGCAGGTTGCCCTTGGCCGTGTTAGGGTTCTCCACGTGCCGACGACGCAACAGTTTGCTGATGTGATGACTAGTCTCTGTGTCTCCTGC
>NC_057799.1:92866373-92874459 GCF_018294505.1 Triticum aestivum
GCACGTGTATTGGAGTTGTGGCCCACCTCCTAGTCTTGTATAGTTGAGGTAGAGGCCTTCCCTTGTATTATATATGCGTGCACCAGCACCCCAAATCAATACAACAATTATTGTATTGCAAAACATCTCTCTACAGACCAAAAGAAGACCCCCGAGCAAAAGAGTTGGGCCAGAAGAGTCCCGGGCTGCCCACGAGGGTGGGAGGCGTGCCCACCCCCCGGGCGTGGGCCCCTGCCTCGTGGACAACCCGGAGACCCCCATGACGTGAGACCTACGCCAAAAAATCCTATAAATACTGAAACCTCCAGAAAATAACCTAGATCGGGAGTTCCGCCGCCGCAAGCCTATGTAGCCACCAAAAATCAATCGGGACCCTGTTCCGGCACCCTGCCGGAGGGGGGATCCCTCACCGGTGGCCATCTTCATCATCTCGGCGATCTCCATGATGAGGAGGGAGTAGTTCACCCTCAGGGCTGGGGGTATGTACCAGTAGCTATGTGTTTGATCTCTCTCTCTCTCTCTCTCGTGTTCTTGATTTGGCACGATCTTGATGTATCTCGAGCTTTGCTATTATAGTTGGATCTTATGATGTTATGTGCTTATCTATGGTGGCAATGGGATATCATGTGATATACTTGATGTATGTTTTGGTGATCAACTTGCGGGTTCCGTGACCTCATGAACTTATGCATAGGGGTTGGCACACGTTTTCGTCTTGACTCTCCAGTAGAAACTTTGGGGCACTCTTTGAAGTTCTTTGTGTCGGTTGAATAGATGAATCTGATATTGTGTGATGCATATCGTATAATCATACCCACGGATACTTGAGGTGACATTGGAGTATCTAGGTGACATTAGGGTTTTGGTTGATTTGTGTCTTAAGGTGTTATTCTAGTACAAACTCTATGATAGATCGAACGGAAAGAATAGCTTTGTGTTATTTTACTACGGACTCTTGAATGGATTGATCAGAAAGAATAACTTTGAGGTGGTTTCGTACCCTACCATAATCTCTTCGTTTGTTCTCCGCTATTAGCGACTTTGGAGTGACTCTTTGTTGCATGTTGAGGGATAGTTATATGATCCAATTATGTTATTATTGTTGAGAGAACTTGCACTAGTGAAAGTATGAACCCTAGGCCTTGTTTCAATGCATTGCAATACCGTTTGTGCTCACTTTTATCATTAGTTACCTTGCTGTTTTTATATTTTCAGATTTAAAAACCTATATCTACCATCCATATTGCACTTGTATCATCATCTCTTTGCTGAACTAGTGCACCTATACAATTTACCATTGTATTGGGTGTGTTGGGGACACAAGAGACTCTTTGTTATTTGGTTGCAGGGTTGTTTGAGAGAGACCATCTTCATCCTACGCCTCCCACGGATTGATAAACCTTAGGTCATCCACTTGAGGGAAATTTGCTACTGTCCTACAAACCTCTGCACTTGGAGGCCCAACAACGTTTATAAGGAGAAGGTTGCGTAGTAGACATCAAGCTCTTTTCTGGTGCCGTTGCCGGGGAGGTGAGTGCTTGAAGGTATATCTTTAGATCTTGCAATCGAATCTTTTTGTTTCTTGTTTTATCACTAGTTTAGTTTATAAAAGAAAACAACAAAAAAAATGGAATTAAGGGTGCCTCATATGCTTCATTTTTTAATGTCTTTCGTGAATATGATGGGAAGGAAAATTGTGCTCAAGTACTAGAAGAAGAATTACATAGAAGGCTTGGCATACAATATGTGAATGATAAGCATGATTGCAATGTTGTTAGTATGGATTCTTTGAATACCTATGATGCTAATGATATGCAAAGCCACAAGCTTGGGGATGCTACGTTTGATGATGATGATATGTTTAGTCCCCCAAGTTTTGATGAGAAAATTTATTATGATGAAAGCAGGCCTCCTATTTATGATGATTATTATGATGACACGTATGCTATAAAGAATAAAGATAACCATGAAACTTGTCATCATGATTTTAATTTTCAATTGGATTATGCTTCACATGATAGTTATTTTGTTGAGTTTGCTCCCACTACTATTGATGAGAATAAATTTGCTTACGTGGAGAGTAGTAAATTTTCTATGCTTGTAGATCATGAAAAGAATGCTTTATGTGCTGGTTATATGGTTGAATTCATTCATGATGCTACTGAAAATTATTATGAGGGAGGAACATATGCTTGTAGGAATTGCAATAATATCAAATTTCCTCTCTATGTGCTTAAAGTTTTGAAGTTATGCTTGTTTTGCCTTCCTATGCTAGTTGATTATTGTTCCCATAAGTTGTTTTCTCACAAAATCCCTATGCATAGGAAGTGTGTTAGACTTAAATGTGCTATTCATACTCTTCATGATGCTCTCTTTATGTTTCAATTCTTATCTTTTATGCGAGCATCATTGAAATCATCATGCCTAGCTAGGGGCGTTAAACGTTAGCGCTTGTTGGGAGGCAACCCAATTTTTATTTTTGTTCTTTATTTTTGGTTCTGTTTAGTAATAAATATTTCATCTAGCCTCTGTTTAGATGTGGTTTTATGTTTTAATTAGTGTTTGTGCCAAGTAGAACCTTTGGGAAGACTTGGGTGAAGTCTATGTGATCTTGCTGTAAAAAACAGAAACTTTTGTGCTCACGAGATTAGCTGCCAGTTTTTACTGGAGAGTGCTTTTAGGTTGATTCTTTTTGCAGATGATTAATAGACAAATTCCTCAGGTCCAACAATTTATTTCAGAATTTTGGGAGTTACATAAGTATTCGAATGATACAGATTACTACAGACTGTTCTGTTTTTGACAGATTCTGTTTTCATTGTGTTGTTTGCTTATTTTGATGAATCTATGAGTAGTATCGGAGGGTATGAACCATAGAGAAGTTGGAATACAGTAGATATTACACCAATATGAATTTATAATGAGTTCACAACAGTACCTAAGTGGTGATTTATTTTCTTATACTAACGGAGCTTACGAGTTTTCTGTTAAGTTTTGTGTTGTGAAGTTTTCAAGTTTTGGGTAAAGATTCGATGGACTGTGGAATAAGGGGTGGAAAGAGCCTAAGCTTGGGGATGCCCAAGGCACCCCAAGATAAACTTCAAGGACAACCAAAAGCCTAAGCCTGGGGATGCCTCGGAAGGCATCCCCTGTTTCGTCTTTGTTCATCGGTAACTTTACTTGGAGCTATATTTTTATTCACCACATGATATGTGTTTTGCTTGGAGCGTCATTTTCTTTTATTTTGTTTTGCTTGCTGTTTGAATAAAGGGATAATTAGATTTATGCCCCTATTTGTGTCCCACTCGTCTGTTTTACCCCTAATTCCCAAAAGTCACTGGTTCTGTCCAAGTCACTTTGCTCCTATTATGCTTTTGCCCTTTGACCGTTCGACCATCAGTTTGAAAACTTCATAACTAATTCATACTAAATCAAAAAAATGCAAATAAGATACCAAAATGTTTAGAAAAATATCACCTATATGTCAGTGTCATTTGCATTCATGAAAAAAGTGTTGGAAAGTGCCCATCCGAGTTTAGCTCTTATGCTACCACCATGAATAGTAAAATCTAAGAAAGTTCAAAAAAATTTAAAAAAAATTGGTGGCAAAGAATGACAATGTTTTGAGTGCCTGCCAAGTTTCATCGGGGAATAACATTCGTGGGTGCCGTGACAAAAAAAACAATCAGCACTCCAAAATGGATTATTTTTTTGCCACGACTTCCATGAATGTCGTTCCCTAATGAAACTTGGCAAGCACTTAGAACATTTGTTGTTCTTCGCCACCATATTTTTTTGAATTTTTTTGAACTTTTTTAGAGTTCACTATTCATGGTGGTATCAAAAGAGCTAAAACTCGGATGTGCACTTTCCAACACTTTTTTCATGAATGCAAATGACATTGACATATAGGTGATGTTTTTCTGAACATTTTGGTATCTTATTTGCATTTTTCTGATTCAGTATGAAATAGTTATGAAATTTTCAAACTGACGGTCAAACGGTCAAAGGGCAAAAGCATAAGAGGAGCAAAGTGACTTGGACAGAACCGGTGACTTTTGGGAATTAGGGGTAAAACAGACGACTGGGACACAACTAGGGGCATAAATCTAATTATCCCTTGAATAAAATACCAAGATCTGAAATTCTTAAATGTTAGAGAATCTTCACATAGTTGCATGATTATTCGACTACTCATTGATCTTCACTTATATCTTTCGGAGTAGTTTGTCATTTGCTCTAGTGCTTCACTTATATCCTTTTAGAGCACGACGGTGGTTTTATTTTGAAGAAATAGATGAACTCTCATGCTTTACTTATATTATTTTGAGAGTCCTAAACATCATGGTAATTTGCTTTGGTTATGAAACTAGTCCTAATATGATGGGCATCCAAGATGGGTATAATAAAAACTTCCATATATAGTGCATTGAATACTATGAGAAGTTTGATACTTGATGATTGTTTTGAGATATGGAGGTAGTGATATTAAAGTTGTGCTAGTTGAGTAATTGTGAATTTGAGAAATACTTGCTTGAAGTTTTCTAGTCCCGTAGCATGCACGTATGGTAACCGTTGTGTAACAAATTTGAAACATGAGGTGTTCTTTGATTGTCCTCCTTATGAGTGGCGGTCTGTCAGGACCCCGATTCTAAGCCACACCGATCTAGCCTGTAACACGTCATATCACTTTGCGGCCTCACGCACGGTATTCCCATGGGTGTCGCCTTACCATGGCCGGGGACCGTTTGCGCCTTTTGGCTCACGTATATGATAGTGTCGCTAGCATCCATATGACAGAGAACCCGGGCTGACATGGCTAGTCATGAAACCAAAGCGGCGCTAACTTACGGGGACAGGCATACATGAATCAACAACGAACGTGTCGGTCAACAGCGTGTGAATCCGGGCTGTAGCACTAGGCTAACAGGACTCCCGGAACCCGGGCTGTAGCAGGCTAGGCAGGACTCTGGATGTCACCGCGTGACATTTCCCCGAAGGGACAGACACGGGAACGGAGTGAATCACATGCCGGCCAGTCTAAGTGTTCCGGAGCAGTAGTGCTGGGCTAGCAGGACTCCGGTAAACCGGGCTGTAGCGGACTACCAAGGCTCAGTGGAGACACCAGACTACATTTCCCCATAAAAGAGGCTGCCAAGGATAAACAACTAGATTGTCGGATCCCGCACATACCAAGAATTTCAATCATACACACAATATGCCCGATATGTGTAAATACAACATGGCATCACAACATGACTCTACAACTCAAGTATTTATTCAATAGGCTCCGAGGAGCGAAATATTACAAACATGGGTCTCATGACCCAACATACAGAGCATACAAGCAACAAGCAAATGCGGAAGCTTAAACATGTCTGAGTACAGACAACTACAAATGAAAAAGGGCTGAAAAGCCTGACTATCTACAAGGCCCTCCCAAGGGTACAAGATCATTGCTGAGGTAACAAGCTAAACGTCGAAGTCCACGCGGAACTACTAGCGAGACTGACGTCTCTCTGCAAAACATAAAATAGGCAAACGTGAGTACAAATGTACCCATCAAGACTTACATCAGAACTAGCTACATATGCATCAGTATCAACAAAGGGGGTGGTGGAGTTTGACTGCAGCAAGCCAGCTTTGACTCAGTGGCTATCCTAAACTATGACTGCAAGTAACTCTTTTGAGGTGGCGCACACGAGTCCACATATTCACCATATCAATACACCACTATGGATCCGCTCCCGTCTCCCTACGAGAAGGCCATCCATAGCACTCACGCTTATCTTGCGAGTTTTAGAGTATCCACTTTCACTTGTCTATGAACTGTATATGCAACCCAGAAGTCCTTTACCGCGGACACGACTATTCGAATAGATCATTTATAACCCTGCAGGGGTGTACTTCTTCACACATGTTTCCACCACTTAGCGTCTGCACACGACATGTGCTCGGCAGACTTCAAGCGAAAGCCGACTTGGGTGTAGACCACGACCTAACTAACCACACAAGTCTCTAGTCCAGGTTTATCGCCTATTCGGGTTCCATCCGCGAGGAGATCTGGCCGGGGTTTCGCTCACAACCCCAAACAATGTGTGCAGGGTTCCCGAGACACCAAATGGGCGCTGGTACACCGGCCATGGTGTATCTACCGCATCATAGCCCACCCCTAGGGTCAGCGCTACGCACGGCCTCCAACACATATCCTACAAACACCAGAAACTAGTTGCAACTCCTGGATAGAGGACAGGGGCGGTTAATAAGTCGAGCGAGGTCATATTTCAGGGCCCAACGTGTGGTAGTAGCTGTTCATGGATCACAAACACAGAACTCAGTTCCTGAGGACGGTTTCAATGAGACAACCCACCATGTACTCCTACATGGCCTCTCACCGCTACCTTTACCAAATCGTGCTCACACACTTAGCTCACATACAGTAGGACATGTTCATCACCATTCCATTTCATCCCCGATGAATCAGACCTGACTCAACTCTAAGCAGTAGCAGGCATGACAAACAAGCATGAATGAGTAGGCACATTAGGGCTCAAACAAATCCTACTCATGCTAGTGGGTTTCATCTATTTACTGTGGCAATGACAGGTCATGCAGAGGAAAAGGGGTTCAGCTACCGCAGCATGTAACCGTTGAATCGATGTTGTCCTAATGCAGTAAAAGAGAGCAGGAGCGAGAGAGTGGCATTGTATCGGAATGAACAAGGGGGTTTTGCTTGCCTGGCACTTCTGAAGATAGTATAGTTCTTCATCGGTGTCATCGATCTCATCGTCGAAACCACGTCTATCGAGAGGGGACAAATACCGGCAACAGAGAAAGAAACACAATCAATGCAATGCACAATATGATGCATGATCATGACATGGTAAAATGAGTGTGTTGGGCTAAGGCAACTACAACCACATGGGTTTGAGCTTATTTGAAGCAAAGATTCAAATACAAACTCAAGTTATGGGTTCATATAAGTGCACTAACATGTTTGACCTAAACAGCAAGGTTAAGTTGCCCTAACATGCATGAAACCAGTACAGATGGAAAGATTGGATTTTTTGATCATTTTTCATATATAAATCTTTTCATTTGGAGTTACGGTTGAATTTGTATGATTTTTAGAAGTTTTAACTATTTTCTGGAATTTCCTGGATTAATAAAAACGCCAGAAAACATTTACTGCGTCAGCATGACGTCGCTGTGACGTCAGCAGGTCAACAGGGGCGGTCCAGGTCAAACCTGACCTGCGGGACCCATTGGTCAGTGACCCTGGGTTAGTTAGGTCGCCGACTGGTGGGCCCGATCAACGTTGACTAAGTCAAAGTCAAGTTGACACGTGGGGCCACATGCTTAGCACTAATCTAAACAGAAAATTTAGGTTAACCTAAATGGGCGCTGGGGCCCACATGGCAGTGGCTCTAGGGGGTTTGTTAGGGCGTCATTAGCCACTAATGACTTGCCAAGTCAGCATTGCCGGCGATTACTAACCGGCGACCTGAAGTCGCGGCGGAGCCCGCACGGCAGGCCATGGGGATGGCGGGCGAGGGCACCAGGAGGAAGCCCAGGCCCGCGCGCGTCTAGGTGAGGCCACGGGCCGTCGGGGATGGCTTGCTGCGACGGCGGCGGCGAGGTTAGCGGCGGCCGGAGCTCAGGTGATGATCGGAACTGCGGTGCGGGACATTCCAGGAGCAAAGGGTGGCCACGTTCGATGCGCGGGAGTGCACTGAGGGCAGTGGTGAGCTTGGACGCGTGCTGGCACGGCCGTAGCCACGACGGCGACATGGTCGGCGGGGAGGTGCTCTCGGCTCCGGTGGAAACGGCGGGTACACGGCGCAATAGAGCACGGGGAGAGAGGGGAGCGGCAGAGGAGCTCACAGTGAGTCAAACGGGAGGGTCAGCGAGCTCGGGGAGGCACCAAAGGCAGCAAATCGATGGCGACGATCTTTGGTGGCCGACGAGGGAACGGCGGTGCTTGCGGTGTCCAGGGGCTTCCGGCGTCGGGCGGCTCGGTGAGGAGGAAGAGAGGGATGAGGCGGAACTCGTGGGTAGCTCCAGGGTGTCGTCAGAACTGCGGTGG
>NC_057799.1:92874881-92899467 GCF_018294505.1 Triticum aestivum
CGTGCTGGCACGGCCGTAGCCACGACGGCGACATGGTCGGCGGGGAGGTGCTCTCGGCTCCGGTGGAAACGGCGGGTACACGGCGCAATAGAGCACGGGGAGAGAGGGGAGCGGCAGAGGAGCTCACAGTGAGTCAAACGGGAGGGTCAGCGAGCTCGGGGAGGCACCAAAGGCAGCAAATCGATGGCGACGATCTTTGGTGGCCGACGAGGGAACGGCGGTGCTTGCGGTGTCCAGGGGCTTCCGGCGTCGGGCGGCTCGGTGAGGAGGAAGAGAGGGATGAGGCGGAACTCGTGGGTAGCTCCAGGGTGTCGTCAGAACTGCGGTGGCCGCGAGTGGCGGCGACGAAGCCGTTTGGGGGGTGAGAGAGAGAGAGGCCCAGGGGAGGGGATGAGCATGGGGGAGAGTGGGAGAGGGTCGAGGGGAGTGCGTGGCGTCGCCTAGGCGCATCTGGGATGAAGCAGGTAGGGAGGAGGTGGCTCGCGCACGGCAACCACGCGCGCTTCGACCTCCTGGCAAGAGGAGGAAGACGACAGGGGAGGTGGAGATGGGCTTGTAAGTGCATCTAGTGCCCCTTAGTGATTTTGGTGTATTGAAGACTTATAGGTTAAGGGACTAATGCGTTTGTGAGTGTACACAGATCTATAAGTCTATGAGGAGTTTGATAATTACAGAGAAAGTCGACCCCTAAAAATGAAGTTCTTCGACTGAAGACTTTGGATTTCTGAAGACTTTCTGAAGACTTTGAAGGTAACGAAATTGGTGTGACCTTGAAGACTTGGTATTCATTTGAGGAATATGAAGCATGAAGACTTTTGTTTTCGTAGTTTCATTTTCTCTTTCTTGAGTCATAGGAAACACCGTACTCTTAAAGGGGGTCGAGGAAATACTAAGGAAAAATTTCCATGTGATGCTCAACTCAAAATCCTACACCTACCAATCCCTTCGAGTGAAGCCATTGGAAATCTCATACAGTTCAGTCATATTCTTCAGTGACAGAGACAAAGTTCTTCTGGTCTTTGAGGAATTTGTTCTGACTGAGGAGTTAGGAATTCGCCAGTGCGGATTGCCTACACAGTGAGGAACATGATAGCCCTGAGGAATTGAACCTCAAATTTCCGACCGTTGCTGTGCTATGCGCCAGCTGTCCCAAAATATCTACCCACCTAACGGTCATATCATTGAAGGGCATTTATGTCTTATCATGCGGGCTGCTCCCTAGGCTATAATCAGCCGCCCCTACCACTAGCTGGCTGGCTGCTCCGAGAGAAACTGACACTTGTCATTTGAGAGCATCCCATCCTCCGAGGACTTTGAGCGAAAATCATCAAGTGAGGAAAAACCCCAAACCCAAACACCTACAAACCCAAAGTGATTAAGCATCACTGAAGAGATTGATCCTGCGTGGATCCGACGGTTGTTACCTTTGAAGACTGTGCTTCTTCCAGACGGTTAGGAGTCATGGTCTAGAGCATCCAAAAGGAAATTGTGGATCGCCGAGTGACCGAGTTTGTGAAGGTTCGGAAGTCACCTAAAGACTTACCTTGAGTGATTGGACGAGGTCTGTGTGACCTTAGTTCAAGGAGAATACGGTGAGGACTGTGTGTCCGGGACTGGGTGTCCTCAGGTTTAAATACCTAGCTGCTCCAACCAGACGTACAACTGAGACAGCAGTTGGAACTGGTCTACCAAATTATTGTCTTCACCAAGCCAACTGATTCTATTTCCTCAACTCTTTCATTTCCTCATTCCTATGTTGTGCAATTGTTCATATCTGTGTTTGAAGACTTTGACTGAAGACTTTCTCAATGTTCTCAGTTCAATTTCCTCAGTCTATTTGTCTTCATCCTGTGTTATCCTGTGTTTACGGTTTCTGTACTCTGTGCTTGTTTTCATTTCATCATGATGACTATGCTTGTGTTCTGCTATGCATACCTTTGAGTACTTATTCCGCTGCAAGTAGTTCTTCGCTAAGGAATTTCCTCACCCACAAATTCCTCAGTGAAGAATTTATTAAAATCGCCTATTCACCCCCCTCTAGTCGATATAACGCACTTTCAATTGGTATCAGAGGAGGGTACTCCCTTGTTTTGTGTGATTTAGGTTTAAGCACGTGGAGTATTAGTTATGTCGACTGCAGGTATGATCAAGGTCTCTGCTGGGTGTCCTACCTTCGATGGGACGGACCACCCCTACTGGAAGAATAAGATGCGAATGCATCTTGAGGCAATTGATAACGATCTCTGGTATGTTGTGGAAAAAGGTGTTCCCTCTGTCTCACCCTCACTGAACGCTGCCGATGTGAAGAGATTCAAGCAACTCGATTCTCAAGCGAAGAATATCATATGTGGCCATCTGAGCAAAGGACAGTATGGAAGAGTGAGTGCTTTGGAAACTGCTAAGCTTATCTGGGATAGGCTGTCCAAAGTAAATGAAAGAGTCTCAACACAGCGTGACTCTCGAGTTGATGTTCTTCGCAATCTCTTCAACCGCTTCAAAAGACTCGACAATGAGAATGTTCAACAAACCTTCGATCGCCTCACTGACATCTCAAATGAGCTTCAAGCACTTGGTGCCACTGACATCACCGACCATGAGGTGGTGAAGAAACTGCTGAGATCGCTTGATTCCTCATTTGATACTCTGGCCTTGATGATACAAGAGCGTGCTGATTACAAGTCACTTGATCCCGCTGATATCCTTGAAAGGCTAAACACTCATGAGTTCCAGCTTGCTGAAAAGAGAGATCTCTATGGTTTGAGCTATGGCAGATCACGTGCACTGAAGGCCAAGGCAGTTTCTGAGTCTGAAGATGAAGACTCTGAAAGCAGTCTTGGTGATCCTGAAGAACTGAGCCATGATCTAGCACTGCTTGTGAAGAAATTCCAGAAGATCTCAAGACGTGGTCGCTTTGGAAGACCCTCAAGGAGCAATGATTCCTCATCCAATGACTACAAGAAGAGGCTTTGTCACAAATGCAAGAAACCAGGACACTACATTCAAGATTGTCCTCAGTGGGAAAAGGAATCAAAGAAGAAGAAATACAAGGATTACAGTTCTGATGATACGAAGAAAAAGAAGAAATCCTCAAAATCTTCATCATCAAAATCCTCAAAGTCTTCATCTCACAAGAAGAGTAGCTCCAAGAAGGCTCGGGCATTCATTGGCAAGGAAATGGACTCTGAGGCTGAATCTGAAGAAAATGAGGAAGAGGAGGCATCTAAGGATTCCGAATCCGGTGTGGCGAGCCTAGCCCTCCCTACTGTATTCGTCAGCAAGTCTATCTTCAACTCTGAAGAAAATGACCTCACCAACAAGGCTGATGAAGGCAATGATGACTACGCTCCCACCTATTGCTTCATGGCAAAGGGTGCCAAGGTACTCAAATGTGCCTCATCTGAATCAAGTGAAAATGAATCTGATGAAAACCTTAAGCCTAGCTATTCTAAACTTGCTAAGATTGCTGTGAAACAACAAAGGGCCCTTGAAAAGGTTCAAAACATGCTAGACAAGAGTGATGATATGTTGGGTGAAGAAATGGATCGCACTAAAACCTTGACTGAAAATCTTCAGAGACTTCAGACTAGGTATGACAACCTTCAAGGTCATCATAACACTCTTCTGTCTGATCATGAGAAGCTTTCTTATGAATTTATTCAAAGAAAGCAAGATCTAGAGAAGCTAAAAGTGAGTTATGAAGATCTTCAGAAGGAGCGCGATTCATTACTTGCTCAACAAATCAGCGCTGCTCAGGAAGAATTTGTTCCTCCATGTTTGAAATGCATTGAACGTGAATCTGCTAATTCTTCACCTGAATGTTCAAATGCTCCTAATGCTACAAATTCCTCAACTGTCTCTGCAATCATTAATTCCTCATCTGAGGACATTGCTAGTATCACTAACGATGCAGGGCTGAAGGAATTGTACATGACAGGCATGTACAAAAGTCTCAAAGGGCATCAGACTCTTTGTGATGTGCTTAAAAAGTAGATCCTCAACAGAAACCCTAGGAAAGAGGGTATTGCCTTTGAGAGAAAACTCAATGCTGATGGTACATATTGGAAGCCTGAGCAGTACCCCAAAACCTCATGGGTTGCTGCAAAGGGACCTCCAGTTGATCCATCTAACTTATCTGGCTTTACATGTGAATCTCCTCATTCTTCTGATGAGTCATTTGACTCCAACTATAAACTGTTCAAAAATCAGAATGGTGAAGTATTTGCTAGATATGTTGGCACTAACTACGGGAACAGTTCTCCTATGAAGAAAATCTGGGTTCCCAAAAGATGCCTTGAAAGTCTTCAGGTGAATTTCCTCATGACACCACCTGTGAGGAATAGGAACCCCAGATCAATTCTTCATATGGACCAAATTCTTCATATGGATCCAAGTCCTCATACAGACCAAATTCCTCACATGGATCAAATTCCTCAAGAGGATCAAAGTCCTCATATGAACATCATCGTGCTAACAACTTTGTTTCGCAGGGAGGAGCCAAGGGCTATGAATATGAGCATTATTCTTCTAATCATTATGTTCATAAGTCCTCGAAGAATTTCTCTGCTTATTCATATGCTTACCCTAACTTCTCTTATGTGAAACGAAACGGATTGGCTTCTATGCCACCTTTCTCATATGGAGCTCGCAGAGTGATGAACTCTTTGCCACCCCTTCAGATGTGGGTGGTGAAGAAAAAGAACTAATCTCTTCTGCAGGGTCAGGTCTCCAGACGTACTTGAACGTCTGAAGAATTTGCTGGAGACCTGAAGTTTGCCTAAAAGGACGCAGGCTAATCATGAAGAAATGAACTTTCATTTCTCACGTCCTCATACTGCTTTATCTATTCTATTGCTTGATGAAATTGTCTGATGAATTGATGTCATATTCTTCACTGATGAAGTATATGAAGTTCGTAAGCTGCACTAATTCATCTGCAGGATGATCAACCCAAAGCCACTGAGTGGGTCCTCGATAGTGGATGTACAAATCACATGACTGGTGAAAAGAATCTATTGATTGATGCTTCCTTATCACCATCGCATCTGAAGCATATCATCTTCGCTGACAAAGGCAAAAGTCAGGTATTGGGTCTAGGTAAGGTTGCGATCACAAAGGATCGATACATGGACAAAGTCATGCTTGTCGAATCCTTAGGATACAACCTCATGTCTGTCTCAATGCTTTGTGATCTTGATATGGTAGTTGTCTTTGGCAAGTATCGTTGTGTTGTGGTTATGGAAGCTGACAATTCCAAAGTCTTCGAAGGCTTTAGGAGAGGAGACTTGTATATTGTTGATTTCTCTACAGGACCGCAACCAGCCATGTGCCTACTTGCAAAAGCTTCAGAAGGATGGCTATGGCATCGACGACTTGGTCATGCAGGCATGAGGAATTTGCACACGCTTGCGAAGAAGAAGCATGTCATTGGCATTGAGAATGTCAAATTCCTCAAGGATCACCTATGTGGAGCTTGTGAAGCTGCAAAGATGACCAAGGCTAAGCATCCAGCGAAGACTACCATGACCACTACTCGACCATTCGAATTGCTTCACATGGACCTTTTTGGTCCTAACCATTACTCAGTTGTCACAAATGACGCAGCTCTCTATGGGCTTGTTATTGTTGATGATTACTCTCGTTACACATGGGTACACATTGTTACTTACAAACATGAAGTGCAGGAAGTCTTCAAACGATTTTCCCCGAGGGCTTCAACCAACTTTGGTGTGAAGATCAAGCACATCAGAAGTGACAATGGAACTGAGTTCAAGAATTCTGGTCTTGATGACTATCTTGATGAACTTGGTATTACTCATGAGTTATCTCCTCCTTACACTCCTCAGCAAAATGGCGTCGTGGAGCGCAAGAACAGAACTCTTGTTGAGATGGCTCGCACTATGCTTGATGAGTACAAGACGCGTCGTCACTTCTGGATTGAGGCAATTTATACTGCGTGCCACATCATCAACAGGGTATATCTTCACAAATTCTTCAAGAGGACTGCCTATGAACTCCTCACTGACAAGAAACCCAATGTGAGTTATTTCAAAGTCTTCGGTGCTAAATGTTGGATTAGAGATCCTCATCACAATGCTAAATTTGCACCGAAAGCACATGAAGGTTTTATGCCTGGTTACGGAAAGGACTCGCACACCTACAAAGTCTTCAACACCGTTCTTCACAAGGTTGTTGAAACTGTAGATGTGCGGTTCGATGAAACTAATGGCTCGCAAAGAGAGCACCTACCCTCTATGATAGATGAACCAGCACCTGAGGAAACTATCAAGTTCAAGGCTACTGAGGATGTCATTCCTACCGAAGAATCTACTGAAGAATTCATTCCAGAACGTGAAGAACGTCGAGCTAATGCACCTGAAGAAATTGCTGAAGAAAATGGTGCTGAAGAAAATGCTGATCAAATTCCTCGACGACAACCTACTCATCCTCGCGTTGCAAAAGAAGTGCAAGTTGAGAAGATCATCAATGACATTGAAGCACCAGGTCCTCTCACACGCTCAAAAGCTTCACATTTATCTAACTTTTGTGGGCACTATGCTTTTGTCTCTATCTCAGAGCCCACTAAGGTAGATGAAGCATTTCTGGAGCCTGAGTGGATTCAGGCCATGCAAGAAGAATTACATCAGTTCGAGCTCAACAACGTTTGGGAACTGGTCAATCGTCCAGATCCTCGCAAACACAATATCATTGGCACAAAGTGGATCTACCGCAACAAGCAAGATGAAAATGGCCTTATGGTGAGGAGTAAGGCACGACTAGTAGCTCAAGGCTACACACAGGTTGAAGGAATTGATTTCGATGAAACTTTTGCACCTGTTGCTAGACTTGAAGCTATTCGCATATTACTTGCTTATGCTAACCATCATGATATCACTTTATATCAAATGGATGTGAAAAGTGCATTCCTCAATGGTAAGCTTGAGGAAGAAGTATATGTTGCTCAACCCCCAGGTTTTGAAGATCCTAAGCATCCTGACAAAGTCTTCAGACTAAATAAGGCCCTCTATGGCCTCAAGCAGGCCCCTCGGGCGTGGTATGATACTTTGAAGGAATTCCTCATGAAGAAAGGCTTCAAACCCGGTTCACCGACCCTACTCTTTTCACTAAATCATATGATGATGAATTGTTTGTATGCCAAATATATGTTGATGACATCATCTTTGGCTGTACTGACCAACGTTATAGTGATGAATTTGCCTATATGATGAGTGAAGAATATCAAATGTCTATGATGGGAGAGTTGAAATTCTTCTTAGGTTTTCAAATTCGTCAACAGCGCAATGGCATATTCATATCTCAGGAGAAATACCTCAAGGATGCACTGAGGAAATTCGGCATGCAAGATTGCAAAGGTGTCAAAATTCCTATGCCCACAAATGGCCATCTGTGCACTGATGAAAATGGTATTGACTTCGATCAAAAGGTATACCGCTCCATGATTGGTTCTTTATTGTACTTATGTGCATCTAGGCCAGATATTATGCTTAGTGTTTGCATGTGTGCCCGATTTCAAGCTACACCGAAGGAATCACACCATAAGGCTGTAAAGCATATTCTTCGATATCTAGCTCACACACCAACACTAGGATTATGGTACCCCAAGGGCTCGGCTTTTGATCTCGTTGGATATTCTGACTCTGACTATGCTGGTGATCATGTGGATCGCAAGTCAACATCTGGTACATGTCATTTCCTCGGACGATCTTTGGTCTGTTGGTCCTCGAAGAAACAGAACTGCGTATCACTGTCTACTACTGAAGCTGAGTACATTGCTGCTGGTTCTTGCTATGCTCAATTGCTGTGGATGAAGCAAACTCTCAAGGACTACGTCGTCAACGTGAAGAATGTGCCTCTCTTCTGTGACGATGAGAGTGCCATCAAGATTGCTCACAACCCAGTTCAGCACTCAAAGACAAAGCATATTCAGATTCGTCATCATTTTCTTCGCGATCATGTGTTGAAGGGCGACATTTCTATTGAGCATGTGAAGACTGAAGAACAGCTAGCCGATATCTTCACAAAGCCCTTGGATGAGAAGAGATTTAGCAAGTTGCGGTGTGAGCTAAATATCTTAGAATCTTCGAATGTTCTTTGAAAAGGACACTCATCCTAACACTTATGCAAAATTGATGACTTAGATGTGCAACACATGAAGAAACGTTTTTGTTCAATCAATGAAGAATAACACTCTAAGTGTGAAGAAATTAATGAAGAATTTGATTCTCAGAACCCTATGACAATTGTACGCGGTGTCTGAAATCATCATTCTTATACGGTGGGTCACGCCACCACAAAAGTTGAAAATCTTCAATTTGAGTTTTTCCTCAGTTTTGAAATTCCTCAGTTGTTCATATTCTTCAAATTTGCAAAATCTTCACTGTTTCCGTTGTTTCTCTTCATTGGCTATATATGTATATATATGTATATATATGAGTTTATGTCCTCTACAGCATTCACTTATGGCTAATTCTTCAAGTTGGTTTTTCCGCTAAGTGAATGTGATCAGACCCTTCCCCCTCTATGCTATACTCAACCCAATCTATTCACAAATTCTTCATGTGCGTTCTATTTGAAACTCATTCAAAATCTTCACTGCGTCCTTGTCAGCTGAAGATTTTGCGAACGGAACTTTTAACTTATCTTATCCAAATTTTCGGCTTTGCCGCTCAAACCGTTCCGCTTCCCACGATATACTTATCTATTCACCCACGATCTAACATGATCTTCACTTCTCAGTATGTGGGTGACACATGTCATGTGAATGAGAAGGGTCAGGGGCACATTCGTCCAATTTCTTCGGGCGAACCGTTTTTCACCGTGGCTATAAATACCCCCTCTCCCCTTCCTCACTTCTTTTACTCCGCTCGACCTCTCTCCAAGCTCGAGCTTCTCAAACCCTAGCACCGCCGCTACATCATCATCGCCGGTGAGGAAGAGCTTCACTGCCTCGACCTCGTCGCCGTTGTACTCACGCCGGCCGCGGAAATCTTCACTCCACCGCCGCCGTAGCCGTATTCCTCCGCCAAGTTAGGGCGTGGAAGATCTGCACAGACGAGCTTCACTTCTCCACATCCTAGTCCGTCGTGTTCTTCGTTCAGGGTAATTAAAAGTTACTTTTATTGCCCACTTTGATTCAAATGTTTACTACAAAATCTTCAAAGGTGTTTTTCTTCAAATCCTCACACACTAAACACCTCACATGTCATCTGCTCTTGATTCGTTTCTCTAAGCATCACTTTTCTTCAAGATTCCTCAATTGTGTGGATCTTCGATCTATACAACTCTGGAACCTAAGACAAAGAACGCTTAGTGAAATTCTTCAAGACTCATCTGGTCAAATTCCTCAAACTTGTTCTTATTGAAAAACCTTCTGAGAACGCATATGACCTCTCCAAATTCCTCGCAACTATACTCTGTTCACAGGTACTCATGTCCGCTGCTGAATCACTAGGTTCTCATCAACTTAACTCATTTGCAGCGTTCCTTGAAGAAAAGTTGCATACTTCTTCAGAGAGTTCAATTGTTCAAATTCCTCAACTAAAGAAAATGGCTAATGAAAAGAGGCCACAGAAAGGAGGAAAGAGGCCTGAGGTCAATACTGCCTTTGAAATCCTTGAGGACATTTATGCTGGGTACTGCACACCCCCTGAGGAAGATAAAAATTAGCGCAAGGTGCGCATTTAGAGGATAGAAAGGAGATGGGCAAAAGAGTGGAGGGAGTACAGGTATGTGACTCCAAAATACATGAAGAAATTCGCTGTTACTCCTCCATGCTCAAGACCTACATTGGCACCTGGCCAAGAGGCAGATCCCACTAGCATCAAGCGCGGTGAGGATTTTCCTGAAGAATGGGCCAAGCGCCAGGCCAAGTTGGCCAGACAGGCAAAAGATGCAGTGAGGAAATTCAACAAAGATTCCACTGCTGCTGCTGCTGAGGCCTCTGTAAGGCCGAAGAAATCCATGGCAAAGAAGCCTGCGCACAAGCCAAGTGCCTCTTCTTCAATGCCCTCACAGCCAATTTCCTCAGCTAAGCCCTCACGGCCAATTCCTCAAGCCGCTCCTGCTCCTCCAAAGTCCTCAGCTGCTCCGACAAAATCCTCAACACCTGTGCATCTTGCCACGTGCCAAAGGACTACAAGCATCTCCATTGCCTCAGGAGCTTCAGCTAGTTCCTCAGCTGCACCATATTCTTCAACATGACCCTCTCTGATGAAGACTAAGACCACTGCAGGACGAGGCTCTCGCCCAAGTCCTCAGAAGAAGCAGGTCGCCTTGCAAGTACCGTCTGAAGATGATGATGAAGAACTTGCTAAGATCATCAGAGACAGGCAAGTCAGGGCCGCTAGAGCCAAGGGCACAGAAGTGCCACTGCTTTTGGATCCAAAGCTGATCCTCGACTATATTGATCTCTGGCACAAGGACCCAAACACTCCTATGCCTGATTTCAAGTTGACACCTGGCCAAAGTCACATGCTGACCCATTTCACCAGTGAAGAAAAATGGAAATATGAGAAGGCCAGGCAACTCAAGAAAGCAAAGTACAGGAAGGAGAAGTTTCTGAAGAACAGCGTTGTCTCTATGACAACTGATGAACTCGTAAAGCTCTAGTCTGAAATCAAAGTCCTCAGCGATGATTTCAATGCTTACTATGCTGATTGGAAAGGAGCTAAGGTCAGGTTCGTCAATCTGACAAAGACACTCACTTCAAGTGCTGCTGCCCCTGTGCATATTGAAGTCACTCCGGCTGAAGCATCTGCTCAGCAAACTGAAGAACATGCCAGCACCGCTGATGACAATCAGGCTGCTGAAGATAATGTGAGTTCCAGGGCTGATGACTGCATTCCAGCCGCTGATGAAATTCCCAGGGCACCCACTTGTGGTGTGCCTGAAGAAAATGAAGAGGTCAGGGCAACTGCATCAGTTGTGCCTGAAGAAACTGCACCAAATTCCTCTGCTCCACCTGCGCCTACTCCAACTCCAATCCTTCCATCTGCATCAGATGTGAAGAAGACCAAGGCTGCAGAGCGTGCAGCAGTGAAGAAAAGGAAAGCATCAGCTTCTACAGATTCTTCTGCTCCGAAGAAAATGAAGCCTATGACCAGCTCTTTTGCAAACCCGATTGATGTTGTTCCAATCTCAACCATGCCATCAAAGGACCTTGTTCCTTTTGTTGAAGAATATGTGATCCCTAGCGGATCTGATGAAGAAACTCCTTCTGCTGCTACGTCAGAGCAGATGGATGAAGAAATTGAAGTGGATGAAATCCCTTCAACCCCAGTTGTTTCCTCGCCTGTGCCTCAGTTTACTGCTGAAGAGGCCGGCGTTGAAGAAATTGAAGATGAAGATGTGGACATTGGCTGTACCACACCTGTGATGAATGATGACTTTTGGGAAAGTCAGCACCCCAATTCTCCAATCTTCACTCCACTGCAGCAAATTCCTCAGTCCCCAGTCACTACAGTTCAAATGGGATCTGATGAAGCTCATGAAGACATTCCAGCCACTAGTGCTGAAGAAACTGAAAATGAAGAATTCAAGAACCAGGCTGCCACTGAAGAGGAACCAGAAATTCCTTAGCCTGAAGAACCTGAGATTGCAATTCCTGAGGTTGTGATGCAACTCACTGACACTCCTCTGCCCAAACCAAAGGATCCATTCTCCAGGAAGCAAAAATTCAAGACTGATGCCTTCTTTGGCGAGCATGTATTCTTCACTGATTACAACCCTTATGACTCTGCTCGCATAAGGAAGAGGTGTTTCTGGACTGCCAGCCAGGCAAATTTCTATTCCTCAGTGCTGTTCGACAAAGACAAAGTCTTCGATCATGAGCACATTCCTCACGTGGACATGGAATCTCTGCCGTGCTTCGAGCCAGTCCTCAGTGTTTTTCACGACGCTGGACTGTTAAATTTCTGCACTGACATCTGTGATTGGAATGAAGAACTTATTCTTCAATTCTATGCAACGCTGCACATCACCGGAAATTCTGAAGATGTGAATTCATGGGTGTTGGACTGGATGTCTGAAAACACTCACTACAAGGCACCAGCTACTGAATTGCTTCGTGCCTTACCTCTCTGTCCGCCCCTTGAAGGTGCTTGTTACGTCTACAATGAACCTGAGCTAACCGATCACTACATGCAAGTGCTGATGAAGCCTTTGAAGCCAGGTCAGACCTCAAGAACAAAATTCCTTGTGAAGGAATTGTTGTATGTGCCTCGGACTGTCTATCGCATTCTGACAAAGACATTGAGTCCAATCAAGGGCCACGACTCAAATGAAGAAGAAGTCGCTGGCATCATGAAGAATCTGCTTTTCAATATCATTCATGGCATTCCCATCAACTTCCATGATTTCTTCATGAGGACTCTGGCTAATGTCACCATTTGAGTTGAAGCCTTATGCACCTTAGATTATGAGATTCATCAGGACAAGGTCTTCACTCAACTATAAAGCTGATACACTGAACCATTGCAGCTACTTGCCCCCAATTGAAGTCCTCAAATGGACATTTTCCTCAGCTGATGAAAAGGGCAAGGTTACTGCTGTAATTGATGAAGGCATTCGTCCATTGGATGGACAATTTCGCAAGGCTGCATCCTACTCCACCAATGATGACTCTGCCACCCATGACTCTGCCGCCAACGCACCCAAGCAAAATCCTCAAGGCACAGCACCCAAGGTGATGACTGACCGTGAGCTTCTCCTCAGTCTTCACCAGAAGGTTGATCGCAATAATAAATGGGTCAAACGTCAGTTTGGTTCAATTCTTCACAACATGACTACTACCCACAATGCAGTGAAGAAAAACCACTACTACCTTCATGAAATCCTCAACCGCACCTGGGTTGTTCTGTCTCAAGTCTATAGTGAAGAAGATCTGAAGACAATGTGTCTCAAGGACGATCTTGACTGGGCTGCACCTCCTCCGAAGAAGTACAAGAAGGTCAAGGTTCCTTCCTTGGTGGCCAGCTCCTATTCTTCATCACGTGACACTGATGAACATGAAGATTTGGACGACATTGCGGCAGGCCCTACTCCAATAGCCGACCCCAACAACGCTGATGCTCCTTCATCACCTTGATATTCTTCAGGGGCGTTAGTCCTCATTTTCGACCCTTTTGGTCATTTGATGACAAAGGGGGAGAAATTTGAGTTAGTCTTCAAGCGGGTCTATCTTAAATGGGCGTTTTTTTAAGTTGCAACTCTCGTTCTTTTGAAGACTTTGGTGGATCGAGTTGTAAACTTAAACTCTATGGTGACCTGATACTTTTGCTGTTTCTTCTGCATTCCTCATTAATGTTATTGCACGCATGCTGAATTACATCAGTCACCATATTTCATCATGCATTTCAAATTCTTCATATATTATGTCAAATGCATGTATGAATTACAAGATATAGGGGGAGATCTCCATGATTCAACTCTTCAAGTGTGCATTGCTTCAAAAGCAAATTCCTCACTATGCACATCTTCAGGGGGAGTTCTTCTATATCTTGCAATCAAATTCCTCAATATCAGTATTTACACTTCATATGTTTATCCCCGTTGAAAACTTAACCTATATTGTCATCAATCACCAAAAGGGGAGATTGTAAGTGCATCTAGTGCCCCTTAGTGATTTTGGTGTATTGAAGACTTATAGGTTAAGGGACTAATGTGTTTGTGAGTGTACACAGATCTATAAGTCTATGAGGAGTTTGATAATTACAGAGAAAGCCGAGCCCTAAAAATGAAGTTCTTCGACTGAAGACTTTGGATTTCTGAAGACTTTGAAGGTCAAGAAATTGGTGTGACCTTGAAGACTTTGTATTCATTTGAGGAATATGAAGCGTGAAGACTTTTGTTTTCGTAGTTTCATTTTCTCTTTCTTGAGTTATAGGAAACACCGTACTCTTAAAGGGGGTCGAGGAAATACTAAGGAAAAATTTCCATGTGATGCTCAACTCAAAATCCTACACCTACCAATCCCTTCGAGTGAAGCCATTGGAAATCTCATACAGTTCAGTCATATTCTTCAGTGACAGAGACGAAGTTCTTCTGGTCTCTGAGGAATTTGTTCAGACTGAGGAGTTAGGAATTCGCCAGTGCGGATTGCCTACACAGTGAGGAACATGATAGCCCTGAGGAATTTGAACCTCAAATATCCGACCGTTGCTGTGCTATGCGCCAGCTGTCCCAAAATATCTACCCACCTAACGGTCATATCATTGAAGGGCATTTATGTCTTATCATGCGGGCTGCTCCCTAGGCTATAAATAGCCGCCCCTACAACCACTAGCTGGTTGGCTGCTCCGAGAGAAACTGACACTTGTCATTTGAGAGCATCCCATCCTCCGAGGACTTTGAGCGAAAATCATCAAGTGAGGAAAAACCCCAAACCCAAACACCTACAAACCCAAAGTGATTAAGCATCACTGAAGAGATTGATCCTGCGTGGATCCGACGGTTGTTACCTTTGAAGACTGTGCTTCTTCCAGACGGTTAGGCGTCATGGTCTAGAGCATCCAAGAGGAAATTGTGGATCGCCGAGTGATCGAGTTTGTGAAGGTTCGAAGTCACCTGAAGACTTACCACGAGTGATTGGACGAGGTTTGTGTGACCTTAGTTCAAGGAGAATGCGGTGAGGATTGTGTGTCCGGGACTGGGTGTCCTCAGGTTTAAATACCTAGCCGCTCCAACCAGACGTACAACTGAGACAGCAGTTGGAACTGGTCTACCAAATCATTGTCTTCACCAAGCCAACTGGTTTTATTTCCTCAACTCTTTCATTTCCTCATTCCTATGTTGTGCAATTGTTCATATCTGTGTTTGAAGACTTTGACTGAAGACTTTCTCAATTTCCTCAGTCTGTTTGTCTTCATCATGTGTTATCCTGTGTTTACGCTTTCTGTACTCTGTGCTTGTTTTCATTTCATCATGATGACTATGCTTGTGTTCTGCTATGCATACTTTTGAGTACTTATTCCGCTGCAAGTAGTTCTTCGCTAAGGAATTTCCTCACCCACAAATTCCTCAGTGAAGAATTTATAAAAATCGGCTATTCACCCCCCTCTAGTCGATATAATGCACTTTCAGGGCTGGGCTGGCTTCAGCAGCAGGCCGCACAGGTAGGCGCCAGGTAGGTTCTCTCTGCTCTGTCTTTTCTAGTTTTGTTCTGTTTTCTATTTATGCAAATTTGTTTTAATTTGGTTTTTCAAACCAAATCGCTTTTAAAAATTCTGAAAAATAGTTATGGGCACTAAATGAATTATTCCAGAGGCCGTCAACTAGTTCCAAAATTGTTGGAGAATTTAAAATATTTATAGTATTTAAATGCCCCAATTCAAACACAATATGAGTTAATTCAAAAAAAACCAGAATGGCCTAAAAATATGTGCATCATTTTTGGCAGAGGTTTTCACCTTTATCAAAAATCATGAACTTTTATAAAGGGCATTCTGGGGTCATTGAAAAGATTTAAACTTGAACCTAGTTGAATTGATTTAGTGCCATGGCTTGGTCATCCCCAATTCAAATTTCCTTTGAATTTAAACATGTTGTATGGATGATTATGCAAATTCAAGCAATGACTAGCTAGGGCTGTGACACGGTCGGGGACGAGCGATGGTCTTTTCCTACCAATCTATCCCCCTAGGAGCATGCGCGTAGTGCTTGGTTTTTGATGACTTGTAGATTTTTGCAATAAGTATGTGAGTTCTTTATGACTAATGTTGAGTCCATGGATTATACGCACTCTCACCCTTCCATCATTGCTAGCCTCTTCGGTACCGTGCATTGCCCTTTCTCACCTTGAGAGTTGGTGCAAACTTCGCCGGTGCATCCAAACCCCGTGATACGATATGCTCTATCACACATAAACCTCCTTATATCTTCCTCAAAGCAGCCACCATACCTACCTATTATGGTATTTCCATAGCCCTTCCGAGATATATTGCCATGTAACTTTCCACCGTTCCGTTTATTATGAAACGCTTCATCATTGTCATATTGCCTTGCATCATCATGTAGTTGACATCGTATTTGTGGCAAGGCCACCATGCATAATTTTTCATACATGTCACTCTTGATTCATTGCCTATCCCGGTACACCGCCGGCGGCATTCATATAGAGTCATATTTTGTTCTAGTATCGAGTTGTAATCATTGAGTTGTAAATAAATAGAAGTGTGATGATCATCATTAATAGATCATTGTCCCAATAAAAAAAGAAAGGCCAAATAAAAAAAAAGAAAGGCCAAATAAAAAGAAAGGCCAAATAAAAAAGGAAGGCCCAAAAAAAGAGAGAGAAGAAGGGACACTGCTACTATCCTTTTTCCACACTTGTGCTTCAAAGTAGCACCATGATCTTTATGATAGAGAGTCTCTTATTTTGTCACTTTCATATACTGGTGGGAATTTTTCATTATAGAACTTGGCTAGTATATTCCAACAATGGGCTTCCTCAAATGCCCTAGGTCTTTGTGAGCAAGCAAGTTGGATGCACACCCACTTAGTTTCTTTTGTTGAGCTTTCATACATTTATAGCTCTAGTGCATCCATTGCATGGCAATCCCTACTCCTTGCATTGACATCAATTGATGGGCATCTCCCTAGCCCGTTGATTAGCCATGTCAATGTGAGACTTTCTCCTATTTGTCTTCTCCGCATAACCCCCATCATCATATTCTATTCCACCCATAGTGATATATCCATGGCTCACGCTCATGTATTGCATGAAAGTTGAAAAAAGTTTGAGATTACTAAAGTATGAAACAATTGCTTGGCTTGTCATCGGGGTTGTGCATGATGAGAGCATTCTTGTGTGACGAAAATGGAGCATGACCAAACTATATGATTTTGTAGGGATGAACTTTCTTTGGCCATGTTATTTCGAGAAGACATAATTACTTAGTTAGTATGCTTGAAGTATTATTATTTTTATGTCAATATTAAACTTTTATCTTGAATCTTATGGATCTGAATATTCATGCCACAATAAATAAAATTACATTGAGAATTATGCTAGGTAGCATTCCACATCAAAAATTCTGTTTTTATCATTTACCTACTCGAGGACGAGCAGGAATTAAGCTTGGGGATGCTGATACGTCTCCAACGTATCTATAATTTTTGATTGTTCCATGCTATCATATTATCAATCTTGGATGTTTTATATACATTTATAAGTTATTTTATATTATTTTTGGGACTAACTATTAACCTAGAGCCCAGTGCCAGTTTATGTTTTTCCTTGTTTTTGAGTTTTACAGAAAAGGAATACCAAACGGAGTCCAATTGACGTGCCAGTTTTTGACAATTTTTTATGGACCAAAAGAAGACCCCGGAGCAAAAGAGTTGGGCCAGAAGAGTCCCGGGCTGCCCACGAGGATGGGAGGCACCCCCACCCCCTGGGCGTGGGCCCCTGCCTCGTGGACAACCCGGAGACCCCCCCTGACGTGAGACCTACGCCAAAAAATCCTATAAATACTGAAACCTCCAGAAAATAACCTAGATCGGGAGTTTCGCCGCCGCAAGCCTCTGTAGCCACCAAAAACCAATCGGGACCCTGTTCCGGCACCCTGCCGGAGGGGGGATCCCTCACCGGTGGCCATCTTCATCATCCCGGCGATCTCCATGATGAGGAGGGAGTAGTTCACCCTCGGGGCTGAGGGTATGTACCAGTAGCTATGTGTTTGATCTCTCTCTCTCTCTCTCTCTCTCTCTCTCTCGTGTTCTTGATTTGGCACAATCTTGATGTATCTCGAGCTTTGCTATTATAGTTGGATCTTATGATGTTTCTCCCTCTCCACTCTCTTGTAATGGATTGAGTTTTCCCTTTGAAGTTATCTTATCGGATTGAGTCTTTAAGGATTTGAGAACACTTGATGTATGTCTTGCATGTGCTTATATGTGGTGACAATGGGATATCATGTGATCTACTTGATGTATGTTTTGGTGATCAACTTGCGGGTTCCATGACCTCGTGAACTTATGCATAGGGGTTGGCACACGTTTTTGTCTTGACTCTCCGGTAGAAACTTTGGGGCACTCTTTGAAGTTCTTTGTGTTGGTTGAATAGATGAATCTGAGATTGTGTGATGCATATCGTATAATCATACCCACGGATACTTGAGGTGACATTGGAGTATCTAGGTGACATTAGGGTTTTGGTTGATTTGTGTCTTAAGGTGTTATTCTAGTACAAACTCTATGATAGATCGAACGGAAAGAATAGCTTCGTGTTATTTTACTACGGACTCTTGAATAGATTGATCAGAAAGAATAACTTTGAGGTGGTTTGGTACCCTACCATAATCTCTTCGTTTGTTCTCTGCTATTAGCTACTTTGGAGTGACTCTTTGTTGCATGTTGAGGGATAGTTATATGATCCAATTATGTTATTATTGTTGAGAGAACTGGGACTAGTGAAAGTATGAACCCCAGGCCTTGTTTCAATGCATTGCAATACCATTTGTGCTCACTTTTATCATTAGTTACCTTGCTGTTTTTATATTTTCAGATTACAAAAACCTATATCTACCATCCATATTGCATTTGTATCATCATCTCTTTGCTGAACTAGTGCACCTATACAATTTACCATTGTATTGGGTGTGTTGGGGACACAAGAGACTCTTTGTTATTTGGTTGCAGGGTTGTTTGAGAGAGACCATCTTCATCCTATGCCTCCCACGGATTGATAAACCTTAGGTCATCCACTTGAGGTAAATTTGCTACTGTCCTACAAACCTCTGCATTTGGAGGCCCAACAATGTCTACAAGGAGAAGGTTGCGTAGTTGACATCAAGCTTTTTTCTGCCCGCGCCGAGCTGCTCTCTCTTAAGAAACGGGTTGATGACGCCAAGGCCGTCGCGCGGCAAAACAGGCAGGAAGTGCTTCAGCGGCGGACATTGGAGCGCGAGCACGCCCCCATGCTCCAGGGCCTCAGGGTCAGGGCCAACGCGGCGCTGGGCCACGTCTGTGATGAGAATGCACCGCATCCCCACTCGGATGACTACGCCAGTCACCTGCGCTTCTTCGCCGACGTGGTGACGCGCCTGGAAGCCCGGTCTGATAAAGCTCGTCAGCTCGTGGAAGAGAGGAGCCGGGGCCTGCTCGGGCACGCGTTCTCCCGTGTCTTCAGCCATCTTCGGAACACCTTCCCCGACTTCGACTTTGATGCCGCCATTGCCCCCGTACCGCAGGCCATCCGGGGCGACCTGGCGCGGTGGGTGGAGGACAACGTGGATGCGCTGGTCAGGGCCTTCACTTCCAAAGACGACGCGGTGGTGGTCGCGGTAGACAAAGGCGACGTTGTCACCGACGGTGATGGAGGCGCCGTCGAAGGCGACGATGATGTCGGCGAAGGTGACGACAACGTGAGTGACGCGTCCAAAGGAGATGCAGCGAGCGAGATATCCGGCTGATCCCATGTTCCCCTTCCGTTTTATCCTGTATGCAAAAACTCGGGTGCTGCCCCTAAAGATTGTAAGAGCATTTTGAGAGGGGGAGCCCCTCGTGTAAACAAACCGCTGTCTTTATTCCTTTATGTCAAGCTGAGTATGCACCTTCGAGAATCCGTGGGTCCTGCGGGAAGTCTACCGTTGCGGCTTACCTTAGCCGGGTAAGCCCCCGTGCTGGATGGTGAGATCTTGAGCTCCCGAGGAACTCCTAAAGAGTCTACTGGCTCGCCCGAGAGGGCTTCGCGCGGACCTAGTGCCGACCGGCGCGCGTGGTGCATGTGCCGCGCCTAGCCCCGCTCACGAGGGGCCCGTGAGGGGGAGGAAGCGAGCGCGAGCTTCAGAATAAGGCAAGAACCAGATAGCAAGAAATCGCTTGAACGAGAAAAGGCACCCCCCGCGAGCATCGATAAAAATTCAACTTCAGCTTAAATCCAAATCCAGAAGGCAAGGCTACAGAAAAGGGATCCAAAGCAAATGGCCGCGTCTGGCACCTAGTCTAGTCTTCTGGTCTTCGAGTCTTCTCACCAGCGCGAAGCTAAGTGCTGCCACTAGGACGTGGGAGGGAGCCCGTGAGGCCCGAGGGCGGCTCTCCGGAGATTCCGGGGCGTGTACAGCCCCACTCATTATTACGTGAGAGTGTCACAGGCGGCGATCTTCACAGGCGTGAGCATTAATTCATATCGCCAGACGAGGGCACCACCTTGCGCCTCCCTCGGCCACCGCTGGGGGCGACCGGAAACCAGGACGCCACCAAAGGGGCAAAGGGGACGCCAGCGGCGACCACGGGTCCTCTGCCGGGGGTAGGCTTTTCAGCACCTCCCCAGCAGAGGGCCTACCTCCGGGGGGCGCCTTGCTCCGTGCGACGCGGGGAGGGATCTAGCTCCCGACCCCTCTCCTGCAGCCCCCAGCGCGACCCCCTGGCGGAAGGGAGGTCGCCGAGGTGGGGCCGCCAGCTGCTGTGGTGACCTGATCCCCCTGCGACTCATGGTTAGTGTAAGCTTGCTCCTGAGGGATTAGTGGTACCCTATATTTGTTGTCGACGGCGCGGCTAGTGGGGCTCTCTGGCGGCTCCTGGAAGGCTTCAGCTCCTAACGCCTCCTCGTCCCAACTTGGTCCGAGGAACGAGCCAGGGTCATACTCCGGCGTGTACTCCTGGTCCATCATGCGGGACACATAGGCCTCCGAGGCCGTTGCCTCGAAGGCCTCGCCGAAGTGCCCCAGGCTCCATGTTGCCCGACCTATCATGCTGTCCTGAGGATGGCAGGGCGGTGCTCCGACGGGGCCGTACGCGGAAACACTTGTGCCCGCACCCATCTGGGGTGGTGCGGGCACGGTAGGGCGCCCTCCACCGTGGGTCATGTTGATGTCGACGAGGCCCCCGGGTGCGCCCGGGAACACGCGGGCGCGGCAAGGCCCGCCGTGGGACCCGGCCGCCGCCTGAGGCGTGAGCTGATAGCAGAAGGCGGTGCTCCCATGGCCGCTACGTCCAGCAGCTCGGCGACGCGTTCCAGCAGCGCATCCCGGCCGCATCCATCAGTCGGCACCGCAGCAGCTCTCGTGCCACCGTGAGTGCTGACCACATGTTCGCCTGCTCCTGCCGGGTGTGTGGCGCCGTTGCTGCGTTGTGGCTTGTCGTGGAGTGAGGGTGGACGGCGCCTGGCCACGCCGCCCATGCCCGGCAGTGTTAGGTGGCGCCCGTGCCGCCTGGAGCGCGGGGTTGAGGTCTTCCTGGGCAGGCGGCACCGCCCAGGCGGGCCAGGCCGCCCAGCGGTCGGTGCCAGCCATCGGGTCGCCGGATATCGGAACCGCGGAGCGTCGGTGGATCGACTGGTGGGGAAGAGACTGCGGCGCACCCTTACCTGGCACGCCAAATGTCGGATCACGGGTTCCGGCAAAACCCTTAAGGTTCGAACTCTGGGGTACGCGCGAAGTTCTTTCCCCCGTACTGATCCACGCCCTAGCTTGCTAAGGTCTCGAAGACGAACTCGACGAACTCACAACACAAGAGACACAAGATTTATACTGGTTCGGGCCACCGTTGTAGTGTAATACCCTACTCCAGTGTGGTGGTGGTGGATTGCCTCTTGGGCTGATGATGAACAGTACAAGGGGAAGAACCGCCTCCTGTGGTTGAGGTGTTCTTGTGCTTGGTGTGTGGCTAAGGATAAGATGAGATGCCCCCTTTCTCCCTTATCCCCCACGGTGGTGGCTAGTTCTACTTATATAGGCCCTGGTCCTCTTCCCAGAGAGGGAAGGGAGCCAACAACGTCCAATTTGAAAGGGGACAGCTAGTACAGCTTATCCTGACAAAAGCGGTCTTCGCCTTCAAAAGGCTCTAGTGGTGACGCCGCCTTGGGCTCCATGGCGACTTCCATCTTGCCGTCCTGCTGGTCTTGGTCTCGTTGCACCGATATGGAAACCTTTGCTTGACGCCTCGATACTCTGTGCCTACGCTTGCTTCCTTAGCACCAAAGGGGAAACAATGACACTGCGCGCCCGCCTGGTCTCGATCATGATGGCTCATGTCACGAGAACCTCACGAGGTTTACCTTGCCTTGATTTCTTCGGCCCTCGCTAGCCAACCCGGTGAGGCCGCTCCTAAGGAGGTCTTGTGTCGTCCGCCTCGCGAGGTTTGGCCTCTCGCGAGGGTCTTGGATGCCTTGTTGATGAAGATGGGCCGTATAGGCCTGCTAGCACAGCCACAACATGGGCCGCAGGCAAGCAAGTCTAGGGACCCCCGTTACCAGAACGCCGACAGTGCCTCTCGCGGAAGAAAAAAAGTTTTTTTTCCTTTTCCCGAGAGGCACGGCCATGCATCTCACAAAAGCAAAACTGTGCCTCTCACGAAAGGTAGAAAACGCTTTTTCGTTTCCGAGATATACGGCCGTGCATCTGTCGGAAGCAAAATCGTGTCCTCGCGGAAGCAAAACTGTGCCTCTCACAGAAGGAGAAAAAAAATGCGTTTTTCCGTTATCGAGAGGCATGGCCTACCTCTAGCGGAAGGGAAAAAAAGAGAACCGTGTTTTTTGTCGTTTTCGAGAGGCACGACCATGCCTCTCGCGGAAGCAAAACCGTGCCTCTCGCAGAAGGAAAAAGAAAAAGAAAATGCGGCTTTTCACGCAAAAAAAAGTTTTTTTGTCGAAAAGCTAAGGAAGACCAGTGAAAACCTAAAAAGCCAAAAAAACGGGAAAAAACCATCTAAAAGGCCGGAAACGCAAACAAAATCCGGAGGAAGCGCCCAAAGCGCGACACGTGGCGGCGGCTGAGAGCACGCCAAGTGGTGCGTGCTCTCAGCCCGTCCCGGGTGACCCTTGGAGAGGCTGGGAACGAGCACCCATCCCAAGTGATTCCTCTGTATACTCGCATCGTTTGTCCTACGTTCACTAGCCGCTGGTGCAACCCGGTTTGGGGAGCATTAGAGTAGCTTCATAATCCGGTTTGCTTTCTACTTTTTCATTCGGTTTTGCTTCTGTTTTTCCTTCTTTTTTCTTATTCTTTTTTCCATATTTTCTCTTTTTGTTTTCTTATTTTTGTTAATATTTGAGAATGCACAACTTTGTTTTTCAAACGTGTTAACTTTTTCAAATACGTGAAATTCTTTCTATTTTGTAAGAAAAAATAATCAAAATTTGACCTGAACTCTTATGTTTTTTTTCAAATTCATGTACTTTTCCTGAACTCGTGAATTTTTTCGAATTCGTGAACATTTTTTTGAAATTCCAAAATGTCGGCGCAACAAAACTTTGCATATGTTGCCCAGACTGTACACATGTACAAGGGCAAAGTTACAACGACACCAAGCTCCCAAGACAAGGCCAAGCCAGAGAGATAGCTCTTTGAGGAATCAAAGGGCGGATCATGAAGACCATGACCAGCAAGGAAACAATATATCACTAAGGAAAAACCTCCCTTGCCAGGCAGGTGAGCCAGGTCAGGTCGAGGCCTCACCAAGGACAAGTCCGAAGATTTCCCGGTAGGCTTGTCGGGAACGCCAAGGGCAAATCTTCCCGCCAAGACTCAGATACTCCACCGCTCCACCGCACAGCGACACAAGTCACTCATAAGTGTGGTGTCGAGCCCCCAAGTGATTAAGTGGCTATCATTTGGCACGTGGTAGCCATTTGGAAGGGAGATTCCCCCTATGTGACAGCCGTCTAGAGGCGTGTCATGCAGACAGATAAGAAGATGGTTGAGCAGCGCGGCAGGCTTGCCGGGCTGCATCCTCAGCATGACACCTAGCAGTGCATTTAATGCACTTTGTCTTAACTGCCAGAGTTAGGTATGATAACAGTGTTGGCCATCTAATCAGTAGATAATGACATATTTGCCACTGTGTAACCCCTTAGCCTATAAAAGGAGGGCCATGTCAACCTAAAATAGGATTCGGACCCTTGTACACTCTTACGTGTGTAGCTGTTCTCCCGAGGTGTAACACCCCGCATGTAACTTTCCATATTTGTAACTCCGACTCTTGCCATTTTCGGCTATGTGCTATGTTATTTCCTCCGTCATCGGGTTTTGTGTTTCGGTTTGTATTTTGTCATGTCAGGCATTTCATATCATGTCATCATGTGCATTGCATTCGCATACGTGTTCGTCTCATGCATCCGAGCATTTTTCCCGTTGTCCGTTTTGCAATCCGGCGCTCCTATCTCCTCCGGCGCACCCCTCTTGTTTTCTTTCGTGTGCGGGTGTCAAACTTTCTCGGAATGGACCGAGGCTTGTCAAGTGGCCTTAATATACCACCCGGAGACCACCGGTCAAGTTTCGTTCATTTGGAGGTCGTTTGGTACTCCAACGGTTAACCGGGCATCCGCAAAGTCCATTTGATTGTCCAGCAAAAACCCTCCTAAAAACCAGCCCAAAACCCACCAAACTCTCTTCCATGCTCTAGGTCGTTCGATCACGATCGTGTGGGCAAAAACCGCACCTCATTTGGACTCTCCTAGCTCCCTCTACCTATATATTTGCATCTCCCCCGAAATATGCACGCAGACGAACCCTAACCCGCTCCTCGCGCCGCGCCGGACACGTCCGCCGCCGGCCGGACACAACTGCACCGCCCACTGCAGCCATTCGGCGCGCGCCACGTGGCACGCCGCCGCGCTCCCGCCGCCGGCCCG
>NC_057799.1:92899974-92907312 GCF_018294505.1 Triticum aestivum
ACAGCCCCGCCGCCCGGCGCCCGTGCGCACCCGCGCCCCGCCGCCCGCCGGCGCCGCCGCCCCTCCTCCCTCCGGCCTACCTCGCCGTCGCCTCCTCCTTCCCTCCCGTCGCTGGTGAACCCCCATCGAGGCCGAGCTCAAGCTCCAAACTTCGGCCCGATCCAGATCTGTACGTGCGTTGACTTTCCTCGACCCCCTCAAATTTCCTAAGTCATATTTTCCTACAGCATATGCCTCTGTTCATAGTTGCATAACTTCTTGCATGTAGCTCCGATTCGCGCGTGTAATATGTCAAATTGTTCGTCTCGCGATGCTCTACATTTCGTTCTATTGCACCATGTTCATTAGTTATCATCTTGATGCCCAAATCTCTGTTGGAAGAGGGCTAGTTGCTGTTATTCTCTGGTTCTTATCAGAACTTGGAGATTTGTCTTTTTTGTATCATTTATTTTGTGCATCTTATGGGCATGAGCTCTACATGTGTTTTGAAGTATGCCATGCCATCTTTCCAAGGGTGTATGCCATGTATTTTTGTGATCTCTGTGGTGACTAGCACAAGCATGCAAAGTAGGCTCCGTAATGTTTCTGATTTCAGGGACTTGGTGATTTCTCCAAGTCCTTGTCTGCTGTTATTTAGTTGCCAGGTAAACTTGATGCTACAGAGAGATCCATGCATATTTTGGAGATGTTCAGTAAGGATGTTTTGTAACTATAGTTGTAATTGATCCGTTCCTGCCCTTGTTTGCAATTATGGAGGGCCATAGAATGACTCAATCTTGCTCTACTTTTGCTATAAAATATTTCTAGCAGATTCTTAACATGATATGCAATTTTGCCAAGCTTATTGTAGTTGATCCATACATGCTATGCTTGTGTTCTTGCCATGGATAGCTTCATAAACATGCCATCTTGCTGTAGATGTGCTTGGTTTGTCATGAATTGCTCTTTAGTGAGTGCATCAAGCTCACAAAGAGGCCTACATATTATTATTTCTGCCATGCTCTGTTTTCTGCTAAGTCTGAAACCTGATAACGAAACTTGCTATGTTTACATGCTTGGCATCATATCTTCTGCTTCTTTTTGGCTTATGGTCAGTAAGGGACTTTTGTCATGTGCATTTAGTAGAACACTGCCATGTCTTGCTTTGCTATGTTATGTTCCTGTAGCATGTTGTTTTCGTGCTCTGAACATTGCTACCTGATTCTGTTTTCTGCCATGTCCAGTTTTTCACTAAGTCTGTGATCCTGTTATCTTTTGCACTTTTTCCATGCTTGTTTGAGATTGATATGTTGTGATCTAGCCGTAGCTCAGTGTTCATCTTTTGTCAAGCATCTCCTGTAGATTACTGCCATGTGCTTTGTTGCTATGTTGGAGTGCTGTAGCATTGTTGCTTGTTGCATTTTAAGTGCTATCATGCTGTTAATCGCAGATTCGTGTCATTCTTGTTTTGCTTGCCATTTGCAAACCGTGCATCCGTTACCGGTGATCTTTATATCGATTTCGACCGAAATGATCTCATCTTTCCAGTGGCATGCTTGGTTTGCCAAGTTTCTGTCATGTTCATCATTTTCCTTCCGGAGCACGCATATGCATCGCATATCATATCTCGCATATCATACATGTTTTGCATCATGTTGCTTGTGCATTCCTCGTGATTGATTGTGGTTCAGTTGCTTGTGTTCTTGTCTTGGGTAGAGCCGGGAGACGAGTTCGTGAATGAGGAACCTGTTGAGTACGCTTACGAGGATCAAGCTTTCGACAACTCTGAGAACCTTGCAGGCAAGACGACCACCCCTCGAAATCACTTCTATCTTTGCTTTGCTAGTTGTTCGCTCTACTGCCATGCTCCGCTACCTATAACTTGCTATATCATGTCTCCCATATTGCCATGTCAGCCTCTAACCATCCTTTCCTAGCAAACCGTTGATTGGCTAAGTTACCGCTTTTGCTCAGCCCCTCTTATGGCGTAGCTAGTTGCAGGTGAAGTTGAAGTTTGTTCCATGTCGGAACATGGATATGTTGGGATATCATAATATCTCTTATTTAATTAATGCATCTATATATATTTGGTAAAGGGTGGAAGGCTCGGCCTTATGCCTGGTGTTTTGTTCCACTCTTGCCGCCCTAGTTACTGATAAACCGGGATTATGTTCCTTGATTTTGCGTTCCTTACACGGTCGGGTGATTTATGGGACCCCCTTGACAGTTCGCCTTGAATAAAACTCCTCCAGCAAGGCCCAACCTTGGTTTTACCATTTGCCACCTAAGCCTTTTCCCCCAGGTTTTCGCAAGCCCGAGGGTCATCTTTATTTTAACCCCCCCGGGCCAGTGCTCCTTCGAGTGTTGGTCCGAACCGAGCAGCCTGCGGGGCCACCTCAGGGAAAACTCGAGGTCTGGTTTTACTCGTAGCTTGACTTATCCGGTGTGCCCTGAGAATGAGATATGTGCAGCTCCTATCGGGATTTGTCGGCACATTCGGGCGGCTTTGCTGGTCTTGTTTTACCATTGTCGAATGTCTTGTAAACCGGGATTCCGAGACTGATCGGGTCTTTCCGGGAGAAGGTTTATCCTTCGTTGACCGTGAGAGCTTATGATGGGCTAAGTTGGGACACCCCTACAGGGTATTATCTTTCGAAAGACGTGCCCGCGGTTATGAGGCAGATGGGAATTTGTTAATGTCCGGTTGTAGATAACTTGTCACTTGACCCAATTAAAATACATCAACTGCGTGTGTAGCCGTGATGGTCCCTTCTCGGCGGAGTCCGTGAAGTGAACACGGTCTGAGTTATGTATGCCGTAAGTAGGTGTTCAGGATCACTTCTTGGTCATTGCTAGTTGACGACCGCTCCGTTGCTTCTCTTCTCGCTCTCTTTCGCATATGTTAGCCACCATATATGCTTATTGCCGCTGCAGCTCCACCTCACTACACCTTCTTTTCCTATAAGCTTAAATAGTCTTGATCTCGCGGGTATGAGATTACTGAGTCCCCGTGACTCACAGATTCTACCAAAACAGTTGCAGGTGCCGACGATGCCAGTGCAGATGATGGGGTCGATCTCAAGTGGGAGTTCGACGAGGAACGTGGTCGTTACTATGTGTCTTTTCCTGATGATCAGTAGTGGAGCCCAGTTGGGACGATCGGGGATCTAGCATTTGGGGTTGTCTTATTTTCATCTGGATTTTGACCGTAGTCGGTCTTTATGATTGTATTTTGGATGATGTATGAATAATATTCATGTATTGTGTGAAGTGGCGATTGTAAGCCAACTCTTTATCCCATTCTTGTTCATTACATGGGATTGTGTGAAGATGACCCTTCTTGCGACAAAACCACTATGCGGTTATGCCTCTAAGTCGTGCCTCGACACGTGGGAGATATAGCCGCATCGTGGGCGTTACACGAGGTGACTTTGCGGGCTTCAGCACTACGTGTTCGTCGCGGTCCTCCATCTAATCCACCAAAGAAGGAGTAGGGTTTTACGCTTCCCAGCGGACCGAACCTGGGTCAAAACCACCGGTGTCATCCCTGTCGTGCTGCTCCATGGCCTCCGCTCTTTGCGCAATGCGTCCTTCCCCCTTGCCGAACCACAAGGGGCCATTGGCCCCATAGGTGATTATGTTCCACGACGACATCTTTGGCGCGCCAGGTAGGGGGAAGCGTTTGCGTGAACCCGGGGTCGTGAACATCGGGTCAATCTTCATCATCATCTTCTTCATCATCAGCTGCGTTGCCCATGGCGCCCAAGGAAAAGTCCGGCGCAACGGCTCACCCTTCTACCTCGAGGGCCCCGTCACATGCAGCCACTGATACCATGGGTGCTGTGGCAGCGTTGGGGGACACTGGTGCCGTGGGGGATGCGACCAGCGCAGGCAGCGCTGTCATCGTTCCCCCTGCGGCCGAACCGGAGGCGAAAAACACTGGGGAAGGGCGGCTTCAACAGTGTCCCGACAGCCATGTTTCGCAATGCGGGCGGGGAGAATATTCAATCTCCGCCTCCCCATCCGCAGTGACAATGCCCGCTTTGGTGCAAATCGCAACCCCCTAGCTGTCCTTGTTACTGGTGCAACTGCGGGGCACACGCCTCTCCTAGGGCAGGTTAACCAAGACGGAGCGCCAGATGGCGTCATCGACCCCCAAGCGCACCCCTCTGGCCACCGCACCGCCGTGGCGACTGGCTCACGCCGACGCGAACACGACGATGCTACCACCGGCACCGTCAGAAGTCGAGCGACATCGTGATCTGTGTCGTCATCCATGCCAAGCACTGCTTCAGAAGCCATGGCGCGAGCCCAATTCCTGCTGCGGTTCCTGCCAGCAGCCGATCAAATGGATGAGTGGGGAGCCACCATTCAGAGTTTGATCAGTTTTGCTGAAGCGAAAGGATCACAGCGGGTGGGCCCGCCACGACGACCGCGAGCGACGACAACGACCCGAACTGCCGACCGTGCTGAAGGGGCCACTCCAACGTTGCAATCTCCTCCACAGCAGCCAGCGCGGAGGCTGCAGTCTGATCCATGTGACCAACATCCCGATGAGGTGTCAATGGCTTCATTTGACCCTCGGGCCCGTCGTGATCAGCGGCAGGTCCTGGAAGATAGGCGGAGGGAAGACGCGCGCGTCACCATAGAACGGCGCCGCGAAACCCGCCACCAGTCTGACAGGCGCAATGGCCCAGACGTCGACGAACCCGCGCCCAGTGAAGGCGGATACTTTTCCTTCGAGGTTGGGTGCCCTGCCTTCACTCATGAGCTGCGGAAAGTCCGTTCGCCATCTGCCCGTGTTTTCAAACCAGAGATACCAGAAAAGTATGATGGAAGACTAAACCCGGCATAGTTCTTGAGCATCCACACCATCGTTGTTGAAGCCACCGGAGGAAGAGATGAAAAGGTGTTCGCCAACTACTTCCCTTTGGCACTCAAGCCGAACGTGAGGTCGTGGCTGATGCACTTGCCGGAGAATTCCATCTCGACCTGGGCTGACCTCTGCAATGAGTTTGTTGGTGCCTTCACAGGCGGCCATCAAGAACCAGGGCGGCCCAGCAATTTGCAGCTGCTTCCACAAAAGGAGGGAGGGAGTTTGCGGAAGTACATGTAGAGGTTTAGCCGAGTGCACAGGAACATTCCACATATCCACCCGGCAGCTGTGATTGCCGCGTTCCAGTCCAATGTGCGTAACCAGAGGATACGTTCCAAGATGAATGTCCGATTGCCAAAGACTTTGAATGAGCTTTACACCTTGGTGGATAAGTGTGCCCCTACAGAGGAGGGGAGGTGACTCCCTAGAGAGGAAGATGGCGTCGAAGTTGATTAAGAAGATGACGACGATGCTGCTAATCAGAAGAAGAAAAAAAAGAAACACAACAGAAAGCGCAAGGAGAAGGAGGTGTTGGCTATCGAAGGTTCCGACACTCCTAGTACCGGCAAGAAAGCCAAGACCGAAGCCCCTGGCAAGGAAGTTGCGGCATGCACTGACTGCCGGGAAGCTTCCGCGTTCGAGAAGGCTGGGAAGGCTGACGGACCATTGATGACTCACAAATATAGGGGATCTATCATAGTCCTTTCGATAAGTAAGAGTGTCAAACCCAACGAGGAGCAGAAGGAAATGACAAGCGGTTTTTAGCAAGGTATTCTCTACAAGCACTAAAATTATCGGTAACAGATAGTTGTGTGATAAGATAATTCGTAACGGGTAACAAGTAACAAAAGTAACTAAGGTCCAGCAAGGTGGCCTGATCCTTTTTGTAGCAAAGGACAAGCCTGGATGAACTCTTATATAAGCAAATCGCTCCCGAGGACACATGAGAATTACTGTCAAGCTAGTTTTCATCATGCTCATATGATTCGTGTTCGTTACTTTTATAACTTGATATGTGGGTGGACCGGTGCTTGGGTGCTGTCCTTCCTTGGACAAGCCTCCCACTTATGATTAACCCCTCTCGCAAGCATCCGCAACTATGAAAGAAGAATTAAGATAAATCTAACCATAGCATGAAACATATGGATCCAAATCAGCCCCTTACGAAGCAACGCATAAACTAGGGTTTAAGCTTCTGTCACTCTAGCAACCCATCATCTACTTATTACTTCCCAATGTCTTCCCCTAGGCCCAAATCATGGTGAAGTGTCATGTAGTCGACGTTCACATAACACCACTAGAGGAGAGACAACATACATCTCATCAAAATATTGAACGAATACCAAATTCACATGATTACTTATAACAAGACTTCTCCCATGTCCTCAGGAACAAACGTAACTACTCACTGAAGGAAATATGCCCTAGAGGCAATAATAAACTTGGTATTTATATTTCCTTATATAATGATAAATGTTTATTATTCATGCTAGAATTGTATTGATCGAAAACTTAGTACATCTGTGAATACATAGACAAAACAGAGTGTCCCTAGTATGCCTCTACTTGACTAGCTCGTTAATCAAAGATGGTTAAGTTTCCTAACCATAGACATGTGTTGTCAATTGATGAATGAGATCACATCATTAGAGAATGATGTGATGGACAAGACCCATCCGTTAGCTTAGCATAATGATCGTTTAGTTTTATTGCTATTGCTTTCATCATGACTTATACATGTTCCTCTGACTATGAGATTATGCAACTCCCGAATACCGGGGGAACACCTTGTGTGCTATCAAATGTCACAACGTAACTGGGTGATTATAAAGATGCTCTACAGGTGTCTCCGAAGGTGTTTGTTGGGTTGGCATAGATCGAGATTAGGATTTGTCACTCCGTGTATCGGAGAGGTATCTCTGGGCCCTCTCGGTAATGCACATCACTATAAGCCTTGCAAGCAATGTGACTAATGAGTTAGTTGCGGGATGATGCATTACGGAACGAGTAAAGAGACTTGCCGGTAACGAGATTGAACTAGGTATGATGATATCGACGACCGAATCTCGGGCAAGTAACATACTGATGACAAAGGGAATGATGTATGTTGTTATGCGGTTTGACCGATAAAGATCTTCATAGAATATGTAGGAGCCAATATGAGCATCCAGGTTCCGCTAATGGTTATTGACCGGAGATGTGTCTCGGTCATGTCTACATAGTTCTCGAACCCGTAGGGTCCGCACGCTTAACGTTCGATGACAATTTGTATTATGAGTTATGTGTTTTGGTGACCAAAGTTTGTTCGGAGTCCCGGATGAGATCACGGACATGACGAGGAGTCTCGAAATGGTCTAGAGGTAAAGATTCATATATTGGAAGGTGGTATTCAGACATGGGAATGGTTCCGAGTGATTCGGGTATTTTCCGGAGTACCGAGGGGTTACCGGAACCCCTCGGGGAAGTATTGGGCCAAGATGGGC
>NC_057799.1:92907530-92928400 GCF_018294505.1 Triticum aestivum
GAGGGGCCGGCGCCCCCCTTCCCTTTCCCTCTCCCTCTCCTTCCTATTCCCTCCGGTGGAAGAAAGGAAAAAGGGGGGGTCGAATCCTACTTGGACTAGGAGTCCAAGTAGGACTCCCCCCATGGCGCGCCCCTCCTGGCCACCGGCCCCTCTCCTCACAACAGTTGTTTCTTAGCCGTGTGCGGTGCCCCCCTCCACAGTTTACCACCTCGGTCATATTGTCATAGTGCTTAGGTGAAGCCCTGCGCAGATCACATCACCAACACCGTCGCCACGCCATTGTGCTGAAGGAACTCTCCCTCCACCCTCTACTGGATCAAGAGCTCGAGGGATGTCATCATGGTGAATGTGTGTTGAACACGGAGGTGCCGTACGTTCGGTACTTGGATCGCTTGGATCATGAAGAAGTTCGACTACATCAACCGCGTTACTAAACGCTTCCGCTTTCGGTCTACGAGGGTACGTGGACACTCTCTCCCGTCTCGTTGCTATGCATCTCCAAGATAGATCTTGCGTGATCGTAGGAATGTTTTTGAATTACTACGTTCCCCAACAGTGGCATCAGAGCCAGATTTATGCGTAGATGATATGCACGAGTAGAACACAAAGAGTTGTGGGCGGTAAGTCATACTGCTTACCACCAACGTCTTACTTTGATTCGACAGTATTGTTGGATGAAGCGGCCCGGACTGACATTACATGACCGCGTTCATGAGACTGGTTCTACCGACATGCTTCACACACAGGTGGCTGGCGGGTGTCTTTTTCCCCAACTTTAGTTGAATCGAGTTTGACTACGACCCGTCCTTGTTGAAGGTTAAAATAGCACACTTGATGAAAAATCGTTGTGGTTTTGATGCATAGGTAAGAAAGGTTCTTGCTAGAATCCCGTAGCAGCCACGTAAAACTTGCAACAACAAAGTAGAGGACGTCTAACTTGCTTTTGCATGGCATGTTGTGATGTGATATGGTCAAGACGTGATAAGATATAAATTGTTGTGTGAGATGATCATGTTTTGTAGAAGTTATCAGCAACTGGCAGGAGCCTTATGGTTGTCGCTTTATTGTATGAAATGCAATCGCCATGTAATTGCTTTACTTTATCACTAAGCGGTAGCGATAGTCATAGAAGCAATAGTTGGCGAGACGACAACGATGCTACGATGGAGATCAAGGTGTCAAGCCGGTGACGGTGGAGATCATGACGGTGCTTTGGAGATGGAGATCAAAGGCACAAGATGATAATGGCCATATCGTGTGAGATATTTTGATTGCATGTGATGTTTATATTTTATGCATCTTATTTTGCTTAGTACGGCGGTAGCATTATAAGATGATCCCTCACTAAATTTCAAGGTATAAGTGTTCTCCCCGAGTATGCACCGTTGCTACAGTTCGTCGTGCCGAGACACCACCTGATGATCGGGTGTGATAAGCTCTACGTTCACATACAACGGGTGCAAGCCAGTTTTGCACATGCAGAATACTCGGGTTAAACCTGACGAGCCTAGCATATGCACTGAGACTGAAAGGTCGAACATGAATCATATAGTAGATATGATCAACATAGAGATGTTCACCATTGAAAACTACTCCATCTCACGTGATGATCGGACATGGTTTAGTTGATATGGATCACGTGATCATTTAGTTGACTAGAGGGATGTCTATCTAAGTGGGGGTTCTTAAGTAATATGATTAATTGGACTTTAATTTATCATGAACTTAGTACCTGATAGTTTTTGCATGTCTATGTTGTTGTAGATCAATGGCCCGTGATACCATTCCCTTGAATTTTAATGCGTTCCTAGAGAAAGCTAAGTTGAAAGATGATGGTAGCAATTACACGGACTGGGTCCGTAACTTGAGTATTATCCTTATTGCTGCATAGAAGAATTACGTCTTGGAAGAAGCGCTAGGTGTACCACCTACGCCAGCAACTGCAGACATTGTGAATGCCTGACCGTCACGTGTTGATGACTACTCGATAGTTCAGTATGCCATGCCTTACGGCTTAGAATCGGGACTTCAAAGACGTTTTGAACGTTATGGAGCATATGAGATGTTCCAGGAGTTGAAGCTAATATTTCAAGCAAATGCCTGAGTTGAGAGATATGAAGTCTCCAACAAGTTCTATAGCTGCAAGATGGAGGAGAACAGTTCTGTTAGTGAGCACATACTCAGAATGTCTGGGTACCACAACCACTTCACTCAGCTGGGAGTTAATCTTCCTGATGATAGTGTCATTGACAGAGTTCTTCAATCACTGCCACCAAGCTATAAAGGCTTCGTGATGAACTATAATATGCAAGGGATATAAAAAGACAATTCCCGAGCTCTTCGCAATGCTAAAGGCTACGGAGGTAGAAATCAAGAAGGAGCATCAAGTGTTGATGGTTAACAAGACCACTAGTTTCAAGAAAAAGGGCAAGGGGAAGAAGGGGAACTTCAAGAAGAATAGAAGCAAGTTGCTACTCCCGGGAAGAAGCCCAAGTCTGGACCTAAGCCTGAAACTGAGTGCTTCTACTACAACGGGACTGGTCACTAGAAGCGGAACTGAACCAAGTATTTGGCGGATAAGAAGGGTGGCAAAGTGAAAGGTATATTTGATATACATGTTATTGATGTGTACCTTACTAATGCTCGTAGTAGCGCCTGGGTATTTGATACTGGTTCTATTGCTCATATTTGCAACTGGAAACAGGGGCTACGGATTAAATGAAGATTAGCTAAGGATGAGGTGACAATGCGCGTGGGAAATGGTTCCAAAGTTGATGTGATCGTCGTCGGCACACTACCTCTACATCTACCTTCGAGATTAGTTTTAGACCTGAATAATTGTTATTTGGTGCCAGCGTTAAGCATGAACATTATATCTGGATCTTGTTTGATGCGAGACGGTTATTCATTTAAATTAGAGAATAATGGTTGTTCTATTTATATGAGTAATATATTTTATGGTCATGCACCCTTGATGAGTGGTCTATTTTTGTTGAATCTCGATTGTAGTGATACACATATTCAAAATATTGAAGCCAAAAGATGCAAAGTTAATAATGTGTGACACCCAAAATTTTATTTGGCTTTTTCAAACTTTTATTTGATTTGAAGGGTGTTATTTAAAATTTTCTTCTAAAGAACTCTTCCTCTCAAAAACTTTCTTTTATGAAAAATGTTTTGTTTGGATTCACCCAAGACTTGATTTTGGTCTTGGAGGTTTTTCCATCTTATGTGGACTCAAACCCAAGTGTTTTTCATTTGGAAAAAAAAAATATTTTTGAAAATCTTTTAAATAGCCCTATGGCATTTGGAGTGATCTTTTTCCCCTTTCAAAAATCCTTCTTGCCATGACCTAAGTGGAAATCCCCTCCCAAAAGCCTTTCCCCATCTTTGTGTCTTGATATACTTCAAATCCAGCAGTTTGAACCTCCCCGTAAATTTTCCTTCAATTATTTCTCATCAAAAATAATTTCTGCCCTCTACTCTAGCTCTTAGAGATTTACAAAGGAGCTACCCTTTCTACTTTGAATTTTGCCTCCAAACCAATTTCCCTAGCTAGTCCTTAGAGCCCTCAACCAAGATCCATGAAGATCCACTGGTCTCCAGTTCAAATATTTCAAATTGTGCTTGCTGCAAGTTTGGACCAGATTTGCCAAATTTGATGAAATTCGTTTGAATTCTCCTCCTAAAAATCTGAGAAAATTCAGGCAGCCTCTGGGTGCATTGAGAGGTCACCTCACCAAGTCCCAGCTCCAGAAAAAAAATTTCTTCATGCCATATCATTTCGTCGAACACCTGATGGGCACTGTTTCTGTCAATGTTCAGAAATTCAGAGATACAGTTTCAGTGAGCACTGTCGTTTTCTTCAGAACTCCTTCTCGATCTCGCCAGTACCGCGGTGGTGCCTTGCGCCCTGTTCTCTCCTTCTTATCCCTGCGCCGCACGATCTCCTGGAGGCTTGCGGACGTCGGCGACGAGCAGGCGGAGGTGCGCCACCCCGTGAGCGACGGCAGCAGTGGCTTTGCGGCTGCCAGAGAGAGGCGCAGCATGGACGGCGCCGCCCAGCGCCGCCCAAGCCACCCGAGGCCGCCGCGTGGCCATCCACTCACCCGTGCACGCTGCCATCCTTCGTCGTGAACTGCTAGGCGCGGAGCGCGCTCTCTGCCGCCGCCATGCCCGTACGGCCACCCCGTCGAGGAGCGGCGCATTACGCCTTGCCCGACCGAGGTTTAGCAGTGGAACGGCACCAGTGATCCTCCCTGATGGTGCCTAGCCACCTAAACCCCCTACCCAACCTCTGCCTCGCTGTAATCGCTCGCCGGAGAAATCCCGTTCACGGCCACCCCCTCGGATCGCCTATAAATAGAGGCCCCGAGCTCGAACTCGAACTCACACCACCCCTACGCACCACCAATACCACGCCAAGCCACTGGTAGAGCCACTAGGGAGCCTTCTTCCCCAACTCCGGCCGCCTCGACCCGCCACGGGACCCAGCTCGATTCGCTCCCGTGCGTGCACCTCTACCTCTCAGCTCTTGCCAGTAACTTCATAATGCATCCACTCTCCTGACCCGCGCTTCAATTTGGAGTTTGAAGCGCCCACCGGAGTTCTCCACCATCGCCCGAACCACCGTCCGCCGGAGAAAGTGTCGCCGTCGACGTGGTGCTCTCCGACGGCCAAGTCCACCACCCACCGACGCGGAAGAACACACTGAACCTCTTGGTACCCTCCGATCTCCCTGCCTCGCCGTGGTTCAACGCCGGCGACCACCGCAGCCTTCGGGCGCCGGCGAAGTTTTAAACCTGACGGGTGGACCCCCCCGTCAGCCTCTCTTCTTTTCCCCCCTCGAACCGTTTTCGGTTGGCGCCTTTGGGCAAATGCGCTTCCTCTTTGAGCTGATGCATTTCTTTCCGAATCGTTTTCTGTTTTCTCAGTTAAGTCCCTAGATCTTTTCTATTTCATCACAGATTAGTCCCTGGACTAAAACCCTTATATCTTTTTAATAAAAGATGATTTTTGATTGATTCTTTTTCTGTCAGTCTTATATTTTTGTCTAGTTTTTTATAGTATTTATTTGGAAAATTTTTGTAACAATTTTTATGCACGCAATGATTTTCACGTTAGTGTACGGTTTCGATATACCGTAGGTTCCGGAGGAGGTGACGGAGCCGCGAACTTCGCCGAGCTAGACTCCGACTTCTCCGAACTAGGCAAGCATGTTTGAACATTTGATATGATAGGTGTTTTGCATGTTTGCTTGAATGGTTGTGCATGGCATATGAGCATCGGTGAGTATCTCGTTGCATGCAAGGCAACTATCCGTGAGTTCCGAAGTTACCGTGATCTTTGATGAGAAATGACCTGATCATGTGGTGACATGAAAGGCAGTAAGATGGTAGTGTTGTAGCATGCCAGTCTTACGTCATCCGATAAACTCCGACGTTAACGTGGACTGAGCCACGTTACCGTTCTTCCCCTTTCGTGCTGCCACATGTTTTCTGCAAAGAATACAGTTTAGTAAGTTGGTAACGTCTTTCCGTGTACACACCAAATAGAGGTGCCGGGATGAGGGTTCCATGGCCCTGGATTAAAGCCAGTCATCCGGTCAGGGGGCATGGGTGTTTCCGGTTGGGACCGAGAGGGGGGGCACCCCTTAGAGCGCGCGATATAAATTTGATCCCATGCTACACGAGGTTGTAGCCTCCCCGTCTCAAAGTTTTTCTTGAACGTTGCCGAGGGTGATTCCTGGCATCGGAATGTTGAATGGGTGTGTACTGGTTAGATGTGTTTCTCCTAAAACACCGTAAACGGAACTAGTCCCTTGTGACTACTGAAATCCGTTGGCTGTGGTTAAATAGTACAAACTCTGCAGAGTCAAATCCTTCCGAGTCATCGTGTCCATGGTCAAGGACCATGGCCGGTATATCCATATCTACGTCAATCCTCGTGGTAAATCCCCGGTGAACAAGCTTGAGTGGTAAACCCGGTAGCATTGTTATTCCTGTGGATGGACTAACCTTTATTTTATCTCGTACCTGAATATTCCCTTGCAATGATTTCTATTCATGAGCTACTGAAATATTAAGTTATGAAATATAAGCCCTTTATGTGATGTCGCTCAGACGTCCGACTGTGGCACTCTTGTTATTTACTTTTGATATAAGCCCTTTATGTGATGTCGCTCAGACGTCCGACTGTGGCACTCTTGTTATTTTCTTTTGATATAAGCCCTTTATGTGATGTCGCTCAGACGTCCGACTGTGGCACTCTTGTTATTTACTTTTGATATAAGCCCTTTATGTGATGTCGCTCCGACGTCCGACTGTGGCACTCTCATTATTTACTTTTGATATAAGCCCTTTATGTGATGTCGCTCCGACGTCCGACTGTGGCACTCTCATTATTTGCTTTTGATATAAGCCCTTTATGTGATGTCGCTCAGACGTCCGACTGTGGCACATACTGTCTTTTATATTCCATTATATGCCCTTTATGAGGTGTCGCCTTGACGCCCGACTGCGGCATTGTTATTACATTTTTACCCTTCCGATGAGTCATTCAGACACTCGATTGGCCCTCAGTATTACTTTGGGATTTCGGGAGGACTACCGCCCGACTTCCCTTTTATTTTCCATGCATTGCTATCTCATTGTCTGAGTGCGCTTGTTAATCTGTTCTTATGCATCATGTTTACATTTGTTATATCTTATGTCTGTACTGTCTTGCGAGTACTTCCATAGTACTCACCTGGCTTGTTGATTTGGCCAGATGTTGACGAAGGCGATCTCATGGATGAAGAGTTTGATAGTGAGTCCGACGCCTAGAGGAATCCCAGTCAGTCCCGTGCGATCCTGGATATTGGTCACTTGTATCATATACGCTTCCGCCACCCTCAATGAGTATCCTCGAGCCTCACTCCGACGCTCGAAGGGCTGTTAGATTCAGGAGTCATGTCACCCACTTCACTGTGATATATCCACCACCGCTTTTATAGTGAGTTAGTAGTTATGCCACCCTATCCGCCTTTATGTATTATTGGCGTGATTGTAATAAATTGTTGAGCAGTCTCCGCTCAACCTTGTATTATATCTAGTACTCCTGGTTTTCTTCTGTGATCAAGATATTGTCTACCAGTGAGAAGGGATTCTTCTTTACTGGTCCGTAAAAGGGATCGGTCTCTCAATAAATATTTTTATTGGAAAACCGGTCGTGACAAGCTTGGTATCAGAGCCAGGCTGACTGTAGGAAGCCACTAGGTGCGATCGCTAATCGGTTATTAGCGTCTTTAGTGCTTTTTCAGCATTTTGCAAATGTAGCTATTTTCTGTTGGTCATCATAAATTTATGATTTGACTACTCAGAATTTTTGCCTACTTTTGTAGATGGCTGGCAACGACTGCGAGACTCGGGTGTTCACTAACGTGCCCGAGGGGTTTGTCAAGCTCCTCGTCTCCATCACCAAGCTCGCGATCGGGCCAGCGACTCGTCCGGAGTTCACGCTTTACCAGCACAAGCTCAGCGACGACGTGTCTATGCACCAAGCCGTGGTGCAATTCAAGGGAGGACGTTCTGCGTCTCACCACTTCCGTTTTGTGGGAAGGGCCATGCCTACGGAGAGGCATGCCATGCAGATGGCCGCCCGTGAGGCGATAGCTCGCCTTCGGGATATCCTTCCTATGATGAAGACTCGTCGCTACCGCTACCTCCCATGCCATGTGCCATACACTTGTCACTATGCATTCGCCTGCCATAGGGGAGAGCGGGATGAAGCTATCGAGATGCTTGTCGAATACCTCAAAGCTCTGGAGGAATCTTTCGACAACCTCGTGGACGATCTTGTGGCTGCCCGCATGGACTTAGTTCGGGGCGATCCTGCCAGCAGGAAGGAGCTTCTCCACATGGCTCCGCCACTGACTTTCGTCTCGTCCTCAGCATCTTATTCACCGGCCATTTTGGCCACTGCTCGCCGTCTGCCTACCACTGAGGAGTTCGACCGAGTCATCGCTCCTACTCCAGTCAGAGCTGCACCGCCTGCCGCACCCACACTGCCGCCTGTCGCTCCCGCGCCATCACCTCAGCGCAGTGCTACGCGCCTGGAGCCTACTAGGGAGGAGGTGGAGGTTGAGTCTCCTGCACCGTTGGGTCTTACCCTCGGCAAGGGGAAGGAAATCTTCACCATCTCCGACTGAGTGCGCCTAGTCGCCGCGCGATGTGCCTGCATATTTGTTATGTTTTATGTACTTAAGTTTGTAGTAGTTGTGTGTGCTGCATTCCGGAGGAGTGTGCTAGTCTAAATAACATGTCAGGAATGTGTACGCACATCCTGAGTGATGTATCGTATGTTTGCGTATCGCGTGTAAGATATGTGCTAAGCGGTTCTTCTCCCTGCGAAATCGTTTATGTTCTTGAAAAATCTTGAGGTCTTTTAAAATTTTTGTCTTGCAAGATTTTCCCTGTGCCACACAGTTCTCCTCATGAGTTTTGCAAAATAATACCCCAGAGTGGAAAATGTCTCGTCCGTGGACTCGTTCCATGCCCAATCAACCCGAAGAAGTTTATGGAACACAGACAAGCAACAACTTCACTCAGGGACAGTCTAGTCAACAGGACAGCGAGGCAGCCTTATCTCAAGTATGCCGTCTTTTCGAACAAAGCCAGCAGCAACACCAAGAAATGATGAATCACGTCATCAATATGGGAAATCACCGTGAGCCATACCAACCACACTCCAAGTTGTCTGAACTGCAGAAGACTCGCCCTCCAACGTTTGCTCACACTGATAGGCCACTTGAAGCCGATGATTGGCTTCGTGGCATCGAAAGAAAGCTGATTATTGCGCAGTGTTCAGATCATGAGAAGGTGCTTTATGCACCCCACTACCTTACTGGAGCAGCTGCAGCATGGTGGGAGAACTTCCTACACATGCATCCCAGTGAACACAACATCACCTGGGAAGAGTTTAAGGAAGGCTTTCGTGGGGCACACATCCCCAGGAGCATCATAAAAATCAAGAATAGAGAATTTGATGACCTCAAGCAAAGAGGCATGTCAGTGACAGAATACAACGGTCAGTTTACCCAGCTATCTCGTTATGCCTACAATGAGCATTTGACTGAGAACAAAAGGATGGAAAAGTTTTTGGATGGCCTGGCGCCAGCATTGAGATGCCAACTGGTCGTACACACTTTCCCGGATTTTAAAACTCTGGTTGACAAGGCCATTACCTTGGAGAATGAGCGCCGCAGTCTAGAAGATATTCGTAAGCGAAAGAGGGACAAGACGACTCTTGCTCGCAACAACCAAAGCAAGACTGATGTTCAGAGGATTGAAGCAAGAAAATCCACGACGACTGCTATAAGGCCGACCAGACAATTTCATTCCAGGGACAAGGACTTCACATACCGTCCAGGGGTCACTTGCTATGCTTGTGGTGAAGAAGGGCACTATGCCAAACAGTGCCCAAAACCAAGGAACTCGGCCCCCAAGCCGAACAATGGTGGGAACAATCCAGCCCCCAAGCGCAACAATTTCAATCCCAGCAACAATCACAGGCAGGGTCACCTGAACCATGTGACCAGGGAAGAAGCCCAAAATGCCCCAGACATCGTACTCGGTACGTTCCCTGTCAACACAGTACCTGCCATGGTTTTGTTCGATTCTGGAGCTTCTCACTCGTTCGTTTCGAAGAGTTTTGTTTTGCAACATGGTTTTCCGATACTTCCCTTGGAAAAATCTATGATCATCAAGTCCCCCGGGAATAAGCAGATCGCTCAGAGTTACTGCCAAGGAGTGATCATTGAGTTCGAAGGACTAAAGTTTCAGGCTAATCTCATCGTGTTGGAAAATAAAGGACTGGATGTCATCCTAGGGATGGACTGGTTGACCACCAACAAAGGATTTATTGATTGTTTCAATCGGACCATGATTCTCACTCACCATCACGGCAAGACAATAAAAGTTACAGCTCAAGAGAGACCACGGTCACGGCAACCAAAGTTGAACAAAGTGGACATTTCAGAATTGAGAAAAGTTCCAGTGGTGTGCGAGTTCCCAGACGTATTTCCTGAAGAACTACCAGGCATGCCACCAGATCGAGAGATAGAGTTCAGCATTGAACTAGCACCTGGCACCACTCCCATCTATAAGAAACCTTATAGAATGGCACCCTCAGAGTTGGTAGAATTGAAGAAGCAAATAAAGGAATTACTGGACAAAGGATTTATTCGAGCCAGCTCCTCACCTTGGGGTTCGCCAGTATTATTCGCCAAGAAAAAGGATGGGACACTGAGACTGTGTATAGACTATCGAGCTCTCAATATGGTCACCATCAAAAACAAGTATCCGATGCCACGGATAAATGATTTGTTTGACCAGCTCGCACAAGCCAAGGTGTTCTCAAAAATTTATTTAAGATCGGGATATCATCAATTGAAAGTACGGACAGAAGATATCCCTAAGACAGCATTCACCTCCAGATACGGATTATATGAGTTCACAGTGATGCCTTTTGGACTGACGAACGCCCCCGCATATTTCGTCCACCTCATGAACAAAGTGTTTATGAAATTCATGGACAAATTTGTTGTGGTATTCATTGATGATATTCTGGTGTACTCAAGGACACCAGAAGAACATACTGAGCATCTCAGAATTGTTTTGGGAGAATTAAGGAAACATCAATTGTATGCCAAATTTAACAAGTGTGAATTTTGGCTAAGGCAAGTTGGTTTCCTAGGCCATATATTAACCCAAGAAGGCGTGGCCGTAGACCCAGAAAAAGTCAAAGCCATACTTGACTGGAAACCACCAGCCAACGTAACAGATGTGCGGAGTTTCCTGGAAATGGCCGGATATTACAGATGATTTATTGAAGGATTCTCCACTGTGGCAAAACCAATGACACAGTTGCTCAAGAAAGACAAGAAGTTTGTATGGACGGAAGCGTGCGAGAAAAGCTTCCAAGAACTCAAGAAGAAACTAACAACAGCACTAGTTTTGACCGTGCCAGACATACACAAGAGTTTTGAAGTGTATTGTGACGCGTCCCGGAAGGGCCTCGGATGCGTACTGATGTAGGATGGCAAAGTTGTCGCGTATGCTTCCAGGCAACTACGGAAGCATGAGGAAAATTATCCTACTCATGACTTGGAGCTAGCGGCCATCATCCATGCACTCAAAGAGTGGAGACACTTTCTGTTGGGAAACCGCTGTGAAATATATACGGACCATAAGAGCCTTAAATATATTTTCACACAACCAGAGCTAAATTTACGCCAACGACGCTGGTTGGAATTGGTCAAGGACTATGATGTCGGCATTCACTATCATCCAGGGAAGGCCAATGTAGTGGCAGATGCTCTTAGTCGGAACCCCAGCCCGGGCAACGACAGACCACAGAACTTGAGGCCTGAGTTTCAGCAGGAGCTCGCTAGACTCAACATGGTGTTAGTCTCTGATGGCAATGTATCAAATCTGGAGATACAACCCACCCTAATGGAACAAATTAAGAAGGCTCAACAGGGACATCCCAGCATCGAAGGTATAAAGAGAAAAATGAGCCTAGGCAAGGCTTCAGAGTTCGTCACAGACAGTGAAGGAATATTATGGTACGGGGACAGACTTTGCGTACCAAACATTGAGGAACTCAAGCAACAAATCCTAACCGAAAGCCACACCGCTCCATACTCGATCCACCCTGGAGGAACCAAAATGTACAAAGACATTCAGGAAAGATTTTGGTGGCACGGTATAAAAAGGGATATAGCCGCATTTATTGCTTGTTGCTACTCATGTCAGCGCATTAAAGCCGAGCATCAAAAGCCAGCAGGGCTACTACAGCCTAACCGGATACCTGAGTGGAAATGGGATGAAATTGGGATGGACTTCATCGTCGGACTACCTCGATCGCAACGCGAAAATGATGCCATATGGGTCATCACAGACAGGCTAACCAAGGTTGCTCATTTCATTCCCGTGAAGACGACCTACTCCACTCAAAGGCTTGCCAAGCTTTATCTCTCCCGTATAGTTTGTCTGCATGGAGTCCCAAAGACTATAATATCTGACCGAGGCACTCAATTTGTCTCTAAATTCTGGGATCACTTACAACAAGCTCTGGGCACTCAACTAGCATTCAGTACAGCGTACCACCCTCAGACTGATGGACAAATGGAACGCGTGAACCAAATCCTAGAGGACATGCTGAGAGCCTGTGTGCTCACCTATGGATCCAGTTGGGAAGAAAGTCTGCCGTATGCCGAGTTTGCTTACAACAACAGTTACCAAGCCAGCTTATAGATGGCACCCTTTGAAGCATTGTACGGATGGAGGTGTCGTACCCCACTAAATTGGTCAGAAGTAGGTGACAGTCGTATCTTCGGCCCAGACATGCTCAAGGAAGCCGAGGAGAAGGTTAAACAGATCAGGGACAGACTCAAGACAGCTCAAGGCTGACAGGAGAGCTATTACGATCGAAAACATCGTGAGGTCAGCTTTGAACCCGGTGATTACGTATACCTCCGAGTGTCTCCTATGAGGGGCCTGCAACGGTTCAAAATTAAGGGGAAGCTAGCCCCGAGATTTATTGGACCCTTCGGTATAGTTGCACGAAGAGGCACAGTAGCCTACCAGCTAGACCTACCCAAAGAGCTGTCAGACGTCCACGACGTGTTTCACGTCTCACAGTTGAGGAAATGTGTGAACAACCCGGAGAAGCATGTATCTCATGAGAGCATTGATGTGCAACCAGACCTCACCTACAGAGAGCGGCCAGTAAAGATATTGGAAGAGTCTGAAAGGAGGACCCGTCAGAAAACAACTAAATTCTTCAAGGTTCAGTGGAGCAATCACACCGAGGATGAAGCTACATGGGAAAGAGAAGATTTTCTTCAGGCAGAGTACCCACATCTATTTGAGGATCAGCTAAAATCTCGAGGACGAGATTTTTCCTAAGGGGGAAGGTGTTGTGACACCCAAAATTTTATTTGGCTTTTTCAAACTTTTATTTGATTTGAGGGGTGTTATTTAAAATTTTCTTCTAAAGAACTCTTCCTCTCAAAAACTTTCTTTTATGAAAAATGTTTTGTTTGGATTCACCCAAGACTTGATTTTGGTCTTGGAGGTTTTTCCATCTTATGTGGACTCAAACCCAAGTGTTTTTCATTTGGAAAAAAATATATTTTTGAAAATCTTTTAAATAGCCCTATGGCATTTGGAGTGATCTTTTTCCCCTTTCAAAAATCCTTCTTGCCATGACCTAAGTGGAAATCCCCTCCCAAAAGCCTTTCCCCATCTTTGTGTCTTGATATACTTCAAATCCAGCAGTTTGAACCTCCCCGTAAATTTTCCTTCAATTATTTCTCATCAAAAATAATTCCTGCCCTCTACTCTAGCTCTTAGAGATTTACAAAGGAGCTACCCTTTCTACTTTGAATTTTGCCTCCAAACAAATTTCCCTAGCTAGTCCTTAGAGCCCTCAACCAAGATCCATGAAGATCCACTGGTCTCCAGTTCAAATATTTCAAATTGTGCTTGCTGCAAGTTTGGACCAGATTTGCCAAATTTGATGAAATTCGTTTGAATTCTCCTCCTAAAAATCTGACAAAATTCAGGCAGCCTCTGGGTGCATTGAGAGGTCACCTCACCAAGTCCCAGCTCCAGAAAAAAAATTTCTTCATGCCAAATCATTTCGTTGAACACCTGATGGGCACTGTTTCTGTCAATGTTCAGAAATTCAGAGATACAGTTTCAGTGAGCACTGTCGTTTTCGTCAGAACTCCTTCTCGATCTCGCCAGTACCGCGGTGGCGCCTTGCGCCCTGTTCTCTCCTTCTTATCCCTGCGCCGCACGATCTCCTGGAGGCTTGCGGACGTCGGTGACGAGCAGGCGGAGGTGCGCCACCCCATGAGCGACGGCAGCAGTGGCTTTGCGGCTGCCAGAGAGAGGCGCAGCGTGGACGGCGCCGCCCAGCGCCGCCCAAGCCACCCGAGGCCGCCGCGTGGCCATCCACTCACCCGTGCGCGCTGCCATCCTTCGTCGTGAACTGCTAGGCGCGGAGCGCGCTCTCTGCCGCCGCCGTGCCCGTACGGCCACCCCGTCGAGGAGCGACACATTACGCCTTGCCCGACCGAGGTTTAGCGATGGAACGGCACCAGTGATCCTCCCTGATGGTGCCTAGCCACCTAAACCCCCTACCCAACCTCTGCCTCGCCGTAATCGCTCGCCGGAGAAATCCCGTTCACGGCCACCCCCTCGGATCGCCTATAAATAGAGGCCCCGAGCTCGAACTCGAACTCACACCACCCCTACGCACCACCAATACCACGCCAAGCCACTGGTTGAGCCACGAGGGAGCCTTCTTCCCCAACTCCGGCCGCCTCGACCCGCCACGGGACCCAGCTCGATTCGCTCCCGTGCGTGCACCTCTACCTCTCAGCTCTTGCCAGTAACTTCATAATGCATCCACTCTCCTGACCCACGCTTCAATTTGGAGTTTGAAGCGCCCACCGGAGTTCTCCACCATCGCCCGAACCACCGTCCGCCGGAGAAAGTGTCGCCGTCGACGTGGTGCTCTTCGACGGCCAAGTCCACCACCCACCGACGCGGAAGAACACACTGAACCTCTTGGTACCCTCCGATCTCCCTGCCTCGCCGTGGTTCAACGCCGGCGACCACCGCAGCCTTCGGGCGCCGGCGAAGTTTTAAACCTGACGGGTGGACCCCCCCGTCAGCCTCTCTTCTTTTCCCCCCCTCGAACCGTTTTCTGTTGGCGCCTTCGGGCAAATGCGCTTCCTCTTTGAGCTGACGCATTTCTTTCCGAATCTTTTCTGTTTTCTCAGTTAAGTCCCTAGATGTTTTCTGTTTCATCCAGATTAGTCCCTGGACTAAAACCCTTATATCTTTTTAATAAAAGATGATTTTTGATTGATTCTTTTTTTGTCAGTCTTATATTTTTGTCTAGTTTTTTATAGTATTTATTTGGAACAATTTTTGGAACAATTTTTATGCACGCGATGATTTTCACGTTAGTGTACGGTTTCGATATACCGTAGGTTCCGGAGGAGGTGACGGAGCCGCGAACTTCGCCGAGCTAGACTCCGACTTCTCCGAACCAGGCAAGCATGTTTGAAAATTTGATATGATAGGTGTTTTGCATGTTTGCTTGAATGGTTGTGCATGGCATATGAGCATCGGTGAGTATCTCGTTGCATGCAAGGCAACTATCCGTGAGTTCCGAAGTTACCGTGATCTTTGATGAGAAATGACCTGATCATGTGGTGACATGAAAGGCAGTAAGATGGTAGTGTTGTAGCATGCCAGTCTTACGTCATCCGATAAACTCCGACGTTAACGTGGACTGAGCCACGTTACCGTTCTTCCCCTTTCGTGCTGCCACATGTTTTCTGCAAAGAATACAGTTTAGTAAGTTGGTAACCTCTTTCCGTGTACACACCAAATAGAGGGGCCGGGATGAGGGTTCCATGGCCCTGGATTAAAGCCAGTCATCCGGTCAGGGGGCATGGGTGTTTCCGGTTGGGACCGAGAGGGGGGGCACCCCTTAGAGCGCGCGATATAAATTTGATCCCATGCTACACGAGGTTGTAGCCTCCCCGTCTCAAAGTTTTTCTTGAACGTTGCCGAGGGTGATTCCTGGCATCGGAATGTTGAATGGGTGTGTACTGGTTAGATGTGTTTCTCCTAAAACACCGTAAACGGAACTAGTCCCTTGTGACTACTGAAATCCGTTGGCTGTGGTTAAATAGTACAAACTCTGCAGAGTCAAATCCTTCCGAGTCATCGTGTCCATGGTCAAGGACCATGGCCGGTATATCCATATCTACGTCAATCCTCGTGGTAAATCCCCGGTGAACAAGCTTGAGTGGTAAACCCGGTAGCATTGTTATTCCTGTGGATGGACTAACCTTTATTTTATCTCGTACCTGAATATTCCCTTGCAATGATTTCTATTCATGAGCTACTGAAATATTAAGTTATGAAATATAAGCCCTTTATGTGATGTCGCTCAGACGTCCGACTGTGGCACTCTTGTTATTTACTTTTGATATAAGCCCTTTATGTGATGTCGCTCAGACATCCGACTGTGGCATTCTTGTTATTTACTTTTGATATAAGCCCTTTATGTGATGTCGCTCAGACGTCCGACTGTGGCACTCTTGTTATTTACTTTTGATATAAGCCCTTTATGTGATGTCGCTCCGACGTCCGACTGTGGCACTCTCATTATTTACTTTTGATATAAGCCCTTTATGTGATGTCGCTCCGACGTCCGACTGTGGCACTCTCATTATTTACTTTTGAGATAAGCCCTTTATGTGATGTCGCTCAGACGTACGACTGTGGCACGTACTGTCTTTTATATTCCATTATAAGCTCTTTATGAGGTGTCGCCTTGACGCCCGACTGCGGCATTGTTATTACATTTTTACCCTTCCGATGAGTCATTCAGACACTCGATTGGCCCTCAGTATTACTTTGGGATTTCGGGAGGACTACCGCCCGACTTCCCTTTTATTTTCCATGCATTGCTATCTCATTGTCTGAGTGCGCTTGTTAATCTGTTCTTATGCATCATGTTTACATTTGTTATATCTTATGTCCGAACTGTCGTGCGAGTACTTCCATAGTACTCACCTGGCTTGTTGATTTGGCCAGATGTTGATGAAGGCGATCTCATGGATGAAGAGTTTGATAGTGAGTCCGACGCCTAGAGGAATCCCAGTCAGTCCCGTGCGATCCTGGATATTGGTCACTTGTATCATATACGCTTCCGCCACCCTCAATTAGTATCCTCGAGCCTCACTCCGACGCTCGAATGGCTGTTAGATTCAGGAGTCATGTCACCCACTTCACTGTGATATATCCACCACCGCTTTTATTGTGAGTTAGTAGTTATGACACCCTATCCGCCTTTATGTATTATTGGCGTGCTTGTAATAAATTGTTGAGCAGTCTCCGCTCAACCTTGTATTATATCTAGTACTCCTGGTTTTCTTCTGTGATCAAGATATTGTCTACCAGTGAGAAGGGATTCTTCTTTACTGGTCCGTAAAAGGGATCGGTCTCTCAATAAATATTTTTATTGGAAAACCGGTCTTGACATAATGATAGTGCAACTTATTTGTGGCACTGTCGTTTAGGTCATATTGGTGTAAAGCGCATGAAGAAACTCCATGCTGATGGGCTTTTGGAATCACTTGATTCTCAATCATTTGATGCTTGCGAACCATGACTCATGGGCAAGATGACTAAGACTCCGTTCTCTGGAACAATGGAGCGAGCAACTGACTTATTGGAAATAATACATACTGATGTATGCGGTCCGATGAGTGTTGAGCCTCGCGGCGGGTATTGTTATTTTCTGACCTTCACACATGATTTGAGCAGATATGGGTATATCTCTTAATGAAACATAAGTCTGAAACATTTGAAAGTTCAAAGAATTTCATAGTGAAGTGGAAAATCATCGTAACAAGAAAATAGAGTTTCTACGATCTGATCGTGGAGGAGAATATTTGAGTTATGTGTTTGGTCTTCATTTGAAACAATGTGGAATAGTTTCGCAACTCACGCCACCTGGAACACCACAACGTAATGGTGTGTCCGAACAACATAACTGTACTTTATTGGATTTGGTGCGATCTATGATGTCTCTTACTGATTTACCGCTATCGTTTTGGGTTTATGCTTTAGAGACGGCTGCATTCACGTTAAATAGGGCACCATCTAAATCCGTTGACACGCCACCATATGAACTGTGGTTTGGCAAGAAACCTAAGATGTCGTTTTTTAAAGTATGGGGCTGCGATGCTTATGTGAAAAAGCTTCAACCTGATAAGCTCGAACCCAAATCGGAGAAATGTGTCTTCATAGGATACCCAAAGGAGACTGTTGGGTACACCTTCTATCATAGATCCGAAGGCAAGATATTCGTTGCTAAGAATGGATCCTTTCTAGAGAAGGAGTTTCTCTCGAAAGAAGTGAGTGGGAGAAAAGTAGAAATTGATGAGGTAATTATACCTTCTCCCGAATTGGAAAGTAGTTCATCATAGAAATCAGTTCCAATGATTCCTACACCAATTAGTGAGGAAGCTAATGATGATGATCATGAAACTTCAGATCAAGTTACTACCGAACCTCGTAGGTCAACCAGAGTACGATCCGCACCAGAGTGGTATGGTAATCCTGTTCTGGAAGTCATGTTACTAGACCATGATGAACCTACAAACTATGAGGAAGCGATGATGAGCCCAGATTCCGCGAAATTGCTTGAGGCCATGAAATCTGAGATGGGATCCATGTATGAGAACAAATTGTGGACTTTGGTTGACTTGCCCGATGATTGGCAAGCCATCGAGAATAAATGGATCTTCAAGAAGAAGGCTAACGCTGGCGGTAATGTTATTGTCTACAAAGCTTGACTTGTTGCGAAAGGTTTTCGACAAGTTCAAGGAGTTGACTACGATAAGACCTTCTCACCCGTAGCGATGCTTAAGTCTGTCCGAATCATGTTAGCAATTGCCGCTTTTTACGATTATGAAATTTGGCAAATGGATGTCAAAACTGCATTCCTTAATGGATAGCTTAAAGAAGAGTTGTATATGATGCAACCGGAAGGTTTTGTCGATCCTAAAGGTGCTAACGAAGTGTGCAAGATCCAGTGATCCATTTATGGACTGGTGCAAGCATCTCAGAGTTGGAATATACGCTTTGATAGTGTGATCAAAGCATATGGTTTTATACAGACTTTTGGAGAAGCCTGTATTTAGAAGAAAGTGAGTGGGAGCTCTGTAGCATTTCTAATATTATATGTGGATGACATATTGTTGATTGGAAATAATACAGAATTTCTGGATAGCAGAAAAGGATACTAGAATAAGAATTTTTCAATGAAAGACCTCGGTGAAGATGCTTATATATTGGGCATCAAGATCTAGAGAGATAGATCAAGACGCTTAATTGGACTTTCACAAAGCACATACCTTGACAAAGTTTTGAAGAAGTTCAAAATGGGTCAGTCAAAGAAAGGGTTCTTGCCTGTGTTACCAGACTCAATGCCCGACCACTGCAGAAGATAGAAAGAAAATGAAGGTCATTCCCTATGCCTCAACCATAGGTTCTATCATGTATGCAATGTTGTGTACCAGACCTGATGTGTGCCTTGCTATAAGTATACTAGGGAGGTACCAAAGTAATCCAATAGTGGATCACCGGACAACGGTCAAGAACATCCTGAAATACCTGAAAAGGACTAAGGATATGTTTCTCGTTTATGGAGGTGAAAAAGAGCTTGTAGTAAATGGTTACGTAGATGCAAGCTTTGACACTGATCCAAATGACTCTAAGTCGCAAACCGAATACGTATTTATATTGAATGGTGGAGCTGTAAGTTGGTGCAGCTCCAAGCAAAGCGTCGTGGCGGGATCTACGTGTGAAGCGGAGTACATAGATTCTTCGGAAGCAACAAATGAAGGAGTCTGGATGAAGGAGTTCATATCCGATCTAGGTGTAATACCTAGTGCATCGGGTCCAATGAAAATCTTTTGTGACAATACTGGACCAATTCCCTTGGCGAAGGAATCAAGATTTCACAAGAGAACCAAACACATCAAGAGATGCTTCAATTCCATCCGCGATCTAGTCAAGGAGGGAGACATATAGATTTGCAAGATACATACGGATCTGAATGTTCTAGACCTGTTGACTAAGCCTCTTCCACGAGAAAAACATGATCAACACCAAGACTTCATGTGTATTAGAATCATTAGTATGTAATCTCTAGTGCAAGTGGGAGACTGAAGGAAATATGCCCTAGAGGCAATAATAAAGTTGTTATTTATATTTCCTTGTATCATGATAAATGTGTATTATTCATGCTAGAATTGTATTAATCGGAAACTTAGTACATGTGTGAATACATAGACAAAGCAGAGTGTCTCTAGTATGCCTCTACTTGACTAGCTCGTTAATCGAGGATGATTAAGTTTCCTAACCATAGACATGTGTTGTAATTTGATGAACCGGATCACATCATTAGAGAATGATGTGATGGACAAGACACGTCCGTTAGCTTAGCATAATGATCGTTTAGTTTTATTGCTATTGCTTTCATCATGACTTATACATGTTCCTCTGACTATGAGATTATGCAACTCCCGAATATCGAAGGAACACCTTGTGATCTATCAAACGTCACAACGTAACTGGGTGATTATAAAGATGCTCTACAGGTGTCTCGGAAGCTGTTTGTTGGGTTGGCATAGATCGAGATTAGGATTTGTCAGTCCATGTATCGGAGAGGTATCTCTGGGCCCTCTCGGTAATGCACATCACTATAAGCCTTGCAAGCAATGTGACTAATGAGTTAGTTGCAGGATGATGCATTACGTAACGAGTAAAGAGACTTTCCGGTAACGAGATTGAACTAGGTACGATGATACCGACGATCGAATCTCGGGCAAGTAACATATGATGACAAAGGGAATGACATATGTTGTTATGTGGTTTGACCGATGAAGATTTTTGTAGAATATGTAGGAGCCAATATGAGCATCCAGGTTCCGCTATTGGTTATTGACCGGAGATGTGTCTCGGTCATGTCTACATAGTTCTCGAACTCGTAGGGTCCGCACGCTTAACGTTCGATGATGATTTGTATTATGAGTTATGTGTTTTGGTGACCGAAGTTTGTTCGGAGTCCCGGATGAGATCACAGACAGATCGAGGAGTCTCGAAATGGTCGAGAGGTAAATATTCATATATTGGAAGGTGGTATTCGGACATCGGAATGGTTCCGAGTGATTCGGGTATTTTCCGGAGTACCGAGGGGTTACCGGAACCCCCCGGGGAAGTATT